>NW_008580932.1:4403-11674 GCF_000691845.1 Merops nubicus | reverse complement strand
CTGTCTTGATCCTCTAGACTTCTCTTATAACCCCTCAAACCCACCAAACTCCAGCCTTGCTTTGCAGAAGATGCTTCTGGACTCAACCTCCTGCCTACTCCCAGGTCCCCCATGAGCCCAGGGAGATGTCTGGAGGTAAGCCCCAAACCCTATGTGTGATCAGGCCTACAGGCTTCAGATGGGTCATACCTATTGCTGAAAACACATAGATCTTCAGGCCTCTAAGATATCCAAGGGCTCACTGAAGTTCTTGGAGATCTAGCCCTTATGTCAGTCACCTAAACAGGCATCTGCTCACATTTGGGATCCTAGACACCCACACCAGGTGGGTAGGTGTGATGCCAAATCTACGTGCCCTTCTGCTGTGGTAGCTGGAGGTCAGGGCTGAAGCCCAGAACATCTGGAACACATCTGGCACCTGCTGTGTGAACCACATCTCGGGGATTACTTTGGCAGCTAGACTTCTTGCTGGCCTTGTCCTGCACCGTGGTCCCTGTGTGAAACCCACCAGTCTCACAGCCTGCTGCAGCTCCTTTACTCTCTAACTGGAGGAAGGTTTCATTACAGCTTCTGCATCCAGACCCATTTTATCTCCCTAGCCTGCCCCTGGAGCTGGTGTCCAGGTTGGGAGGTAGGGTGGTGGCATCTTTCTCTTCACAGGTGGTGGAGGAGCAGCCACGTAGGAGCAGGCTGAATAGGACCCTCTTTCTCCAGCATATGGGTGAAGGAAGAGCCATGCATGCATGGATTGTGTGGGATTGCTGAGGGCATGAAGGACAATCTAGACGTAAAGGGCTTGCCCAAGACCAGGAGGGCTGAACAGGAGCCCACCTGACTGCTGTGCTGCTCCCGATGGCCCAGCTCTGTTTCCAATGGCATTGTTAGGGCAGAAGCAGAGGGTTCCACCTCCATCTGGTGCTCCCTGCCAAGCAAACGCTGGCCTGCTGCCTGGGAACAGCAAATTCCAGTGAGGGAGAGGTCCCTGCTGTGCTTTGGTGAACTAAGGTCTCCATGAGGTTGTGCTGGTTGACAGCCCAGGCGTGAGATTAGGGCTCTAGTTTGGGTGCCTGTAGAGCTGTGAAGATCCCAAATATACCTCCCAAGATATCTGGATGGTTTCTGGGTCTTCATTAGTATAGACCTGCTCAGGTAGCACTGCAGAATCCCTATTTTTGTAGCCACCTCAGCTCTGGCAGGTCCAGGTAGCTGGGGTTAAAGGCTCAGCCAAGTCTTTCCCACAAAAATCATAGAATGGTTTGGGTTGGAAGGGACCTTTAAAGGCCATCTAGTCCAACCCTTCTACTGTGAGCAGGGAGTAGGCTGCTTCTCCTCGTTTGGCTTTTTCCCACGAGGGCAAAAACTTCATGTCTTTTCAGACAATTGATCTGATTTACTTTAGTGCCATAGGGACAACGTTGCCTACAAACTGTCAGAGCCTTTCCAGCTCCCCTGATTGAAATCTGGCTGGCCAACAAGCCCAAAATGTACAGAGAACAGAAGGCTCAGCAGCTGGTGAGGGAGATTTGCAAGGTGAGCTGCATGAGCCCACCTTTCACTTTCTTAGGAAACCAGGCTATGAATATGACATCTAAGCATCCCCCAGAGAAGAGGCATGAGAAATAAACTGCTTGGTTTGGACAGGTGCCTCCATTTAAAAGCCTCCATGTGCTGAACTTGTACATCAGCTTGTGTTGGAGAGATGGGCTGGGGCTGGGGAGGAATTTGGCTCCAGATCCAGCCCCAGCTCTGTTTTCAGTGGTGGCTCCCAAGCTGCCAGCCAGCTCTGGGTACTCTGGCTCTCCTGATGGCTCATCCAACTGCAGGGGATCTCCAGGGGAGTGCTGGCATCTCCCTGCAGGTGCTGGTGGCCAGGTCTGTGTTATGCTGACCCAGGGAGAAGAGCTGGGCTGCTGATGGGAGAATGGAATAGCTCTGATGAATGAATGGCTGGACCTCTGGAGAAGGGTCTTGACCCTGGTGAGGTCAATGGGAATTTTCCTGTTTGACTCATCCCAGCAAGAATTTCATCTCCCAGGGAGGACTTTTCCCTGGCTCTGAGCAAAGTGTCAGCTAACTGGCATAGCTCTCTCATTACATCATTGTTTTCTTGCTTTCACAGGAATGATTGACCCAAAGAGAAATATTTTACCTGGAAAGGGAGGCCAAGAGCTAACTGACAAAAGCAGGGGAGTGTCAAAATCACATGCTGAAAAAACACAGAAGGGCTGAGAGTGGATCTGAACAGCTAATGGATTTAGGCTGAGGCAGCTCATGGGCAGAAAACTGCCACGTGCAAACGCACTGATGGCTTTGGGATGATTGCTTGGTGATTACAGAGGAAAGGAGGAGCACCAGAAATGCAGGCTGTGGATGAGGAGGGCAGCCTCTCAACGGTGCAAAAATTTCAGATCCATTTCAAACGAGCAAGTCTGGGCCTTTCCTTCATCATGGTGCATTGTGGGAGAGGGATGAACCTGGGACAGACCTGCTGGGCCTCGCGTGGTCTAGGTGGGGGAAGCATGGCTGAGGGACATTCCTGCTATGAACCCCATGGGCAAAGGGGTCTGCATGCATCTGGGGAATCCCTGCTCCTTTTCTGAGCCTTAATTTCTCCAGCCAGCCCTTCCCGGTGCTTATAAAGACCTGGCACAGCCTGGAAAGGAATCATAGAACACAATCAGAGAATAGGTTGGGTTGGGAGGGAACTTTAAAGGTCATTTAGTGCAACCCCCTGCAGGGAGCAGGGACATCTGCAGCTAGAGCAGGGTGCTCAGAGCCCCGGCCAACCTCCCCTGGGATGGTGCCAGGGATGGGGCAGCGACCACCTCTCTGGGCAGCCTGGGCCAGGGGCTCACCACCCTCAGGGTCAACAATTTCTTCCTTCTCTCTAGTCTAAATCTCCCTCTTCGAGTTTCAAATGAACCCCATTGCAATTGTTTTCTCTGGGAAGGGAAATAAAGAGTCACCCTGCTCCCACCACAGAGGGTCCCACTTCCAGCAGCTTTGCTGAGTGTCAGCAGGAGTCACAGACGGGCACTTGCTGTTCTGTTAAACTTGGAGTTTATTGCTTCCAGGTAAGGAGAAAGACAGTTTCTCACTCGTGCATGACAGGTGATGATTAGATACAAAAAGAGAAAATAAATAGTCTGGGTGGTCCCTATTTCTTCTCGTCACAGTGTCTGCTAGAAAGTCACAGCGAAAGCAAAAAGCAAAACGTTCAGAAGTCCATGAGAGAATCCACAGCCACATTCTCCCAGGAGAGCAACAGTTTCAGAAAGGCACAAAATTTCCACCCCAGGGGCAGCTCCTCCCTTGTCAGTGGAGCCCGCAGCTCCCCACGTGCTGCATTTTCCTCCTCTGGAACTCTTCAGCTTTTTGTGGGGGTGGGTGACAGTCTTTTGCAGCAGAGGATGATGGGGTGAAAGCAGTACCCAGCCAGATATTCCCCAGAAAGGCAGTACCCCACTCGGCACAAGCCTCCTTCATGGCTGCATGTCTCAGGTCCGTGGGCATCTCCTGCACAAAGAAGCAGCAAGCTGGGGGGTAAGATGCAGCAGGTACCACTGTGAGCATCACACACAGCTGCCAAGGCCACACCCGGGACCCCTGTCCCAAAGGACAGCTTCAGACATCTGTGCTGGACACCCCAAGCTGCAGAGCCAGCCTCATAGAGCCCTGGAATGGGTTGGGTTGGAAGGGACCTGAAAGATCATCTCGTTCCAGCCCCTTGCCATGGGCAGGGACACCTTCCACTAGAGCAAGTGGTTCTAAGCCCCATCCAGCCTTGTTTTGAGCACTTCTAGGGATGGAGCATCCACAACTTCTCTGGGGAACCTCTTCCAGTGTCTCACCACCCTCACAGTAAAGAACTTCTTCCTAATATCCAGTCTAAACATAACCTCACTCAACAAACATCTCATCGTGCAGTGGTTTTTCTCAGGATGTTGTCAAACACTGTGGTGGGACGTCAGAGCAGTTGCTCTCACCCTACCAGAGAGGAAGCTGCAGCCTGAGAAAAGGCAGAAAGATCTTCCCAGAGCACAAGACATCCCCTGTGGAGCTCCTCTGGCCAGGCAGCAGTGAGGTGCCCCATGTTCATAGCTTCTTCCCTGCTCATTTTTGCATTACCCCAAGGGATTAAATCATGCATTTTGCCAACGTTCCTCACCCCTTATCTCATCCAGAAACCTGAGAACACCCTTCTCCCTGACCATGTATATTTTGATTTGGTTAGACAGTGAGAAAAGATGACATTTATTCCCAGATCCCTCTCTTTACCACCCTCAGCCTTCCTGGTCTTACCGGGTCTGGTCAGGCAGCTGAAGACCAGAATGAACCAGAGGATCCCCATTGCTTTACTTCTGCTGGAAAATCACAGGGCTGAGCGTGAGATCTTGCAGAAGCCCCTGGGTGCTGCTGGCACGCTGGGTGGCACCCGTGAAGTGAGAGAGAGGAGGCAGGAGCTAATTATATTCCAGTTTCAAGAGTAATATTTGCTGACTAGAAACCCTCCGTGTCGTTCTGACCCGCTGCTGCAGCTCCAAACAATGTTGACTTGCTTCACGTTCACTGGTTATTGGCTTCCTTGATCCCTCTCCCCAGCAGTTGGCATTTTGGACAGGTAGGTTGCCAGCTGAAGGCAGCTTGGTGGAAAAAGAGGCTGGGGGGGGGTTCCTCTGCTCTTCATTCACAGCCAGCAAAGCCCCCAGGGAAATGTTGGGTGGGAGGATAGCAACCTGCAAGGAAAGACTCCTGAGGAGTCAGGAGGAGAAAAGTGCAAACTAGGAGTGATTCCTTTTTAATCTGAGCTCCTGTGAATATTTTCCTCCAGCTGAAACCTGGGTGTGATTTTTTTTTTCCCTGCCCAAAAGGCCATTCCAGCTTTGGCTTCTGAGGAATT
The DNA here is from genome assembly GCF_000691845.1 of Merops nubicus. Lineage (NCBI taxonomy): Eukaryota > Metazoa > Chordata > Aves > Coraciiformes > Meropidae > Merops > Merops nubicus. The sequence continues at coordinate 6,774 of NW_008580932.1, read as the reverse complement.
TGGGAGGTTTCATTCCTGAGCGAGATGAGCACACAACACTGGTGGAGGAGGTAGCTGAGGTAGCTCAGCAATGCTCCACTTGGTGGTAATTATGGGATAGATTCCAGCTACCTTTGCCTGGCTGCTGCCCCTGCCTGGTCCTGTTGTTTGCTGTCCCTTCAGCAAACAGTTTGTGTGAATAGATCCTAAACTGGAGCGTTGAAAGATGGAGGTTAAAAATTCCCTTTAGGGAATTTGTGTCCCTTGGGATGCCTGGGTATTGGGGATTTCTGCAGGAGTGACAGAGGCAGACAAGACACTCTGGGAGCCCAGCATGATACCCTGGGTCATCTCAAGTGGCACCAACATCCAGCTGTGGGCAACGGTGTCTGTCCCTAAAGCCAAGGACAAAAGATGGATTTTGTGGCTGAAAAACATGAGCTAACAACGTGTGCTCACAGCCCTGAATCCCCTGGCAGCTCCCTGCGTGGGCACAGGGCAGGGAGGGGATCCTGCCCCTCTGCCAGCTCTGGGAGACCCCCCTGCAGTGCTGGGGCAGCTCTGGAGTCCTCAGCACAGCAGAGCCAGGGACCTGCTGGAGCGGGGCCAGAGGAGCCCCAGCAATGCCCCGAGGGGGGAACCCCTCTGCTGGGAGCCCAGCAGGAGAGAGTTGGGCTGGGGCAGCTGAGAGGAGAAGGCTCCAGCTGGGGAGACCTGCTGGGGGCTGCCAGGACTGCCAGGGGGCCTAGAAAAAAGATGGGGATGGACTTTTGAGCAGGGTCTGTTGGGATAGGAAAAGGGGTGATGGTATTAAGCTAAAAGAGGGACATTCAGACTGGAGAGAAAGAAAAAAAATGTTGATACTGAGTGTAATAAGCCCCTGGCCCAGGCTGCCCAGAGAGGTGGTTGCTGCCCCATCCCTGGCACCATTCCAGGTGAGGTTGGCCAGGGCCAACCTCAGTTGGAGTTGAATGGTGTAGGTATGACGTGACCATGCCACTTGGACCATCCTTACTTCTGTCACTTTAACAGAGGAGAAGACATCAGCTTCTAGAGGAAGGAAGAAGACAGAAAAGGGAGGCTGATGAAGTTTGCATTATGTGCTTTCCAAGGACATTACAGCAAAGTTTCTGTGGATTTCTGTTTGTGAATATAATAGAAAGACATTCTGACTCTTTCTATACATATACAACTATTTTACCTGTTTATTTGGTATTTATTGCCTTTGTTATACAAAGAAACATGTCACTTCTACTTAATTATACACTTCACAGCTGAGAACACCAGGCAACTTCTCAAGAAGACTCAGAAGAAAGCTGGTTCGTTTTCTTGGCCATGCATTTCTGTGGTTTTCTGCGATTCCATGAGGACTTTGTTACACTTCTGTGCAGCACTTCCATTCTCTGTGAGGGCACAGTCCCACTTGTTCTTGCAGGCATTTGATTTTTGAAGGTACACAATGACCCCCCTCCTCTTGGCAGGTACGGAATTTTGATGTCGTGTCTGCAAAAGGAAACAGATTGAAGTGAGACCAGAAAACGTTATACCAACATCTGAACCTCCTCCTACAAGTGTCATGAAGTCCTAGCTGCTGTGCCACCAAAAGCAAGGAGAGTAACATGGACTGTAGGTCTTCTCTGGGTGTTTCTGTAAGAATTTTACATAAATTTGGAAAAAAAAATGTGTCATGAAGTCCTAGCTGCTGTGCCAGCAAAAGCAAGGAGAGTAACATGGACTATGGGGCTTCTCTGGGTGTTTCTGTAAAAAGAATTTTACAGAAATCTGGGAAAAAAAAGGAAAATGGAAAGAAAAATGGATTTGTGACCCATCAACCTGGAAAAGAAACAACTGAAGGAAGGATATTGTGAAGGTATGAAGAAGGTGAGTGTGGAATGACTACGTTTCATTTGCAGGATTATGAGTTGATATTGTGAAGGTATGAAGAAGGTGAGTGTAGAATGGCTACATTTCATTTGCAGGACAGAAGTAGGTGGTCCTGAATAAAATTATGAGTCGACTAGTTGGCTCTAAAGCTTGTATTGATGAATGATTTATGTTGACTATTGAGTAGCTCCAAAATGAAGCAAGTCCAGAAAGGATTAGATGAATTTCCATGGAAGAAGTCAGCTGGCACCTGTGGAACCTAGCAGAGTGGATGCGACCAGCAGCTCCCCAACAGATGACTGTAGGAAGATATATCAAGAAGGACTCTGTGTGGGCTGGATTTTTCCTTTCATTGCCCAGGGGATCTGTTCTGTTGGAGACAGGACATCAGGCTACGTCCTGGTATTTGGCCAACCCAAAATGGCAATTCTGTTCCTGTGCTCCAGGGTGGTGTTTGTGGAGGAGCAGCCAGGTCCATCTCTGTAGGTGGGAGGAGCTGGCTTAGGGC
>NW_008580932.1:0-4204 GCF_000691845.1 Merops nubicus | reverse complement strand
GAAAACCCATGGACCCCAGTTAGGTCCGTGCCCTCAGAGCCCAAGGCAGCTTTTCCAAAAGTTTGGAGAAGCCTCGTGGGACATCAGGGGACTCTAAGAAAGGCCTTTGTCTAACTAGAGAAAAATGTAGCTGCTGATGGCACGTTTCTGACCATATCCAAGGTGTGCATGTTGTAGTGGGTAGGACAGCCCAGCCTCTGGATGCTTCTAAATCCTGGGACTCCAGTGCTGCAGGCTGGTCATGCAAGGAGCAGCATGGTGCTCATAGGCCCTGAGATGTACCTATGACTTAAAAAAAAAACAAATCAAAAGCCTGGATCTGGCCAGTTAACAGGGACAGGGTGTTTGCCCAGTTCCTCCCTTCTCTGAAAGCCTTTCTCCAAGATGGGGAGTTTCAGTAAGCACAGAGAGAAGCTTGGCTGAAAGCACAACCAGAAGATGAATCAGTGCAGCAGAAGGGCTGGGGAAGGGCAACCAGGATATTCAGAGAGATGAATAAACTTCACAGCATGTAGTTCAGCTTGAGTGATACAAGGGGACACTTCTGCTGCTCTTCTACAGTACACAAAGGAGACAATTTATCACCCTGGGGTAAGAAGGAGCAGATGATTCCTGTGGTACCAGCTCCCAATAGTGTCACAAAGGGGCATAAAGACACTTCAAAGAGTCATTAGGACCCAACACCTGGAGATGGCTTCTGTGAAGAGGTTCTGATTTGACATCTGGTCACCCTAGATGGATTTTTCACTTCTGCTTCTAGACTGAGAAATAAGGGACAGCTGTACTGCAAGGAGCTGAAGAGCATGGAGTACATCCTGCACCACCACACGGGCTCCTTGTACCTCCTACACAAGCAAACCCCAGCGTGGGTCTTGTCCCTTACCTGGAACAGCCTGGAGGAGGAACAGGAGAAGAGCCATGAGGCAGGAGAAGAGCTTCATGGTGGAAGGTCTGAGCTGCAGGGTGGAGAAAGGGCTGCAAGACCAGAACCTTTGAGCAGGGGAGGAAGGAGCACTCTTGCATTTATGGGGCTGTGGGAACAGACCTGGCTGTCCTGGGGACCTTGGCAGTGGGGAGTGTGGAAGGCAATGAGTACAGCTCGACCGCTGCACATGGCTGGACCTGAACAATGCTGGAGGGTCACAAAAGCAAAGCAGGGAACTGCCTCCTTGCCTGGCCACTGGGAAAGCTTCTTCCCAATACCAGCCCACCTGGAGAGCATCCTTGCTTGTTAGCTTCAAACATTAAGGTGGTTGGTAATGGGCTACTCAGCAAAAATGAGCCATTATTTTGCTGAGCAAGAAGGCACCTGGGAGTATCAGGAGCCAGTTGGACTTGATGGTCTTAAAAGTCTTTTCCAACCCAAAAAATTCTGTTTTCTAAGACTGTCGAGCTGTAGTGGGACCTTAGGAGCCAACATGTGCAGAAACCTGTGCTGTAGATATTTGTATTTAACTGGCCAAGTCCAGAGCTAAGGGCATCTATTGTCATTTATGATGCCTCAGGGATCCCACCTGACCTCCAGCTGCTGCTCCAGGAGGGTGCAGATCCCACCCGTAGCTCCAGCAGGGTATCTGCCAACCCCAGGCACACATTTTCCTTTCCAGTGTCAGAGGGCCTCTCACACGACTCTGGTCAACCTCTGTGAGCAACTGGGTCAATTCCTAAACGTTCTGCTGGGGTGTGAACTTCTGGTTGTGGTCATTTTGTAGGAAAAAATATTAAAAAAAAAGAGAAGATTATAGAATCATTTCAGGTCCTGCTCTGTGATGCAATGATCAAAAGGTTTAATTCCAAATCAAGCACTTCTAGTAGCAAGGAATCCTGTCCCAAAGCATCGTGGGGTCAGCTATGTGTGTCCAGCAGATGTATGACTTTTTAATGCCACCTACAACAGGGTAAAGAAGGTAAAAAGAACATTTTTTTTCTTTATTATTGGTAGTTTGAACAGGAGCACTAATGGATTTAGGTACCACAGAGGAAAACAACCCTAATTTTCATGCTTGGTTGTCTAGTTTCAGGTATCTGAACAGATATAAATTTAGATACTCAGCTGGTTCAGGTTTTTTTCTATTTTGAGAGACTTACCTGAGAAACTCTATTGAAACTTCTGGTGAAGTGAAGCATGGAAGATTTTTTTTTTTCCCAAGCTCTTCATCTTAAACATTAATCAAAATTGTTAAATCATCCATGTAATTGTCTTCAGACAAGCAGGGAATATCTCATGAATGGTATGTATGGGGTTTTTTGTCTATGAGTTTCAGCAGAAACCTTACAGAATATGAGTTAATGAAGTAACATATAATCTTGATTACTTCAGCTTATCTTTTATATTTTTTTTTCACCTTTGCCCTTCTGAACCCAAATCATAGACCCATAGAATGCTTTGGGTTGGAAGGCACCTCAACAGGTCATCTAGTCCAACACCCCTGCACTGAGCAGGGACATCTGCAACTAGAGCAGGGTGCTCAGAGCCCCATCAAGCCTGACCTTGAATGTCTCCAAGGCTGGGGACCATCTACCATCATTCTAACTCATCCAAATCCTGCACCCTGTACCTCCTCTATCCTACTCTCTCCTGACCTACCAGGCCATGTTCTTCTTACCTTGCAAGTCAAATCTACCCTGGACCCTGATCTCTGGGACACAGTTTAAGGTACAGATCTTGCCAGTGGCTGGGAACTATGTCTCCAGGATGCTGCACTTGCTCAGTTTGCTTTCAAACACCTTGGAAAACATCCAGGTGGTTACTTAACCCATTCAAGTCAAGCCAGCACAGACCACAGGTCATTTCCCATCTCCACTCTTCCATCACCCAGAGCAAGCACCTGAATATTAAAGAACCAAGAAGAACTTGGGTAAGAGATAAAGCAACAGCTTACTGAAGGGAGCTGTGCAGATTAATGATGGGTCTTCTCACATGGGCCCACCTTGCATGGGTTGTTTTCCTACAAAACCCTGTGTCAGTCAGAATGCATCATACCTGCACTTCTGCAGAGAGCCCATCTGCTCTCATAATGCATTTAAGCAAAAACCTGTGGAAATGGGCAGAAAGTCTCCCCAGGGCTGAGTCATGATGTCCCACTGCTCTTCCACACTCCAGTCCCCCAGAGGTTAGTGCTGTGCTCCAAGAAGGACCTGTTACAGCAGCCTGGAATTAACCAGCTCCCTTTGTGCTTGGGCTGCTGGGACTCCATTTCCATGGAACATGTTCTACGATTAAAAATGCCATTTTTCTACTTAAAAAAGCAAGATCTTGCCATCTTAGAAGCAGTCAGAAGAAGAAGAGGTTCCTGTAGTTATTGCCTGAAGCCATTGCTCAGCCCCCTGAGTGCTCATGCTGTTCTGCAACAGGATCAAACCCTTTAGGGGTGCCCATGAACTAGAAACAACCATTTGTCCACTTTCTGCCCCAGGGAGAAATGTTTTGTCACTTTTCTGTCTTTTCACAGGTAGTTTGACAGACCAAAAGGATATTTTTTCTTTATTCACAGCACCTTTCACAGAACAAAATAGAATTCTTTGCTAGGTTTATGGATGAGTTGCCCACTACCCCCTTAGTGCTTTCTCTTGGGAGCCAGTGTTGCATCACAGGACTTACAACAAGGTCACAAATGATGCACAGATTATGGACTTGTGCAGATGCCATGAGCAGCACACTCAGTTTTGCAGGTGTACAAAGAACAGAGGACAAGTGGGATTCATGGTAAAGTGTTTATAAGGATCTGTCTGTACAGTGTTTGAGTTGTGCTACCAACAGCCAGAACTGGTAGCTGACAGCACAGATTCTCTTTAGAGCAGAAGAAACCAGTGTCACTCACCTGAGCCTGTTCCTATAGATGATATTTATTGATGTTGTTCTGACCCAGTGGCCTTGGGATCAACAATGCAAACCTCCCCCTTAGCCAGTGACCATTGTTCTCTGCCTTTCTGGTTCCTTTGTTAGTGTTTCACTGGAAATTTTCAGATCGAGCCTCCAAGGCAGCCATGTGGCAGGAGATGTTTGTGTCCATCTTCAGGCACTCCAGGGAAATAGGTGGAACAAGCACCTTGACAGGAAAACATGAGTTGGTTCATGTTCCCATGGAAGCCAAGGGGAACATCTCATCTCTCAGGCAGGATCCAACGTTATGCTTGGTCAGAATCATAAAAGGGTTTGGATTGGTAAGGAACTAAGGGTCATCAGGTCCAACCCCCTGCAGGG
>NW_008580931.1:787-14041 GCF_000691845.1 Merops nubicus | reverse complement strand
GCTTCCTTTTGCGTGATAGCGTGTCCTTCTCAGTGTCAGCGTCTTAATGGGAAGCTGATTGCAAAGTAGAAAAACTCCTGGTTAACAAAGCCTCATTTCAAGACAAGTAACATATATGCAGTGAACTCTAGGGCAAACTAACCACTGTTAACACCTTATCAATGAAGCCTTTACTTCCTAGGTGGCTTACATTAAGAAGAAAACTGTAGTACCTTGCTAAGCAGGGACCTGGAGGCAACAGAAGAATCCATGGAGACAAGCATCCAGATACTAACTTGGCTGCCCCATGTATCAGGCAGCATACTACAATATTTTATTCCTAGAGGTTCAAGCATCGGTCCCGACTTCCAGTTAAGAAAGAGTCATCATGCAGGGTGTAGTATAATTCAGAGTTTAAGATCCTCCACAATATTTTCTAAGGAGATGTCAGATTTTCCATGACTGAAGGTCTATCTTTGCAAGCAGTAAAATCTTTTTTAGCCAGCCAAGCATCATAAATATTCAAAAGCTGCAGTTTGAACATTACATGTAATTGACATTACAGAAGTCTGTTTCCACTGGCATGACATCAGAGATTGTCAGATTAGGAAATCAGGAGGATGAGCTTCACACTTGCCAATTTGTGCTATTAATCTGTGTTGAAATTTTTTCTTAACAAACCTCAGTAACAGCACCCCTTCCCCCTATCCTGTCACAGTCTCTAGGAAGGGAAAGAAAGGCTGTTGACCCACATCTGTCTGCTACCTAAGAACATACAGCTATTGTTAACGCTTTTTTTCCATTGCTGATAATGATCTTTTTTTCATTCTGCTTCAGGGTCATAAGGCCACAAGACTGGAAAACAGGCATACATCCTGTTGTCTGTAGCAGTATATGATTGTATAATTCCCCAATTCCCCCCATCAAGCAGAAGAAACTTTGATGTTCTTCTATAATGAAACTTCTTTTGTGTCAACTTAGTGACATTCCTCAAGACTGTTTCTTCTGTATTTATGATTACTGTAACAACAGAGCATTTCCATTAAAGCAACCAAAACCCCAGAGAAGCTGAAGTACTGATCCCTGTAATTTCCATGAGCAGCACCTGTGATACCAAGACTGCAGCTGAAGATGGTCACGTCAAACACTACATGTACTGTGGCTCACAGTCAGTGATCTGGGCTGTACAACTGACAGCTATAACCAGTCCAGCAAAAAATGAAGGCTTCCTTCCCACTGTTAAACAATATTTTAGAAAGAAAGAGCAGTACAGAATCTGATAGCCTGGTCTCCAGCCCTTTAGCTCACTCCCCCAAGTCCAACTGTTTTCTTCCTCATTGTCTCCCACTAACCTCGGGGCACTGCTGTATCTTCACCACAGGCCACACCAACCCTCCCATCCATTTCTCCAGCATGACCCAGCTCTGTCCAGTCCTTCACAGGCATATAAGAAACCAGACAGTTTTGTCTGACCCTCCTGCAGCCCAGGGAAGCAGAAAATGGACAGATGCACTACTACCCTCTGGGACCTTCTTCTCCTAAGAGCTGGGAGAAGGAGCCAGTTAAAGTGGTTTAAGTGATACAGTAAGTTATGAATATATTTCTTTTAAAAAAAAACTTTTCTAAGCATCCATTTACATCCTACTAATAAGTAGGCTTTGGAAACAACATTGATTTTTCAATACACTAAGTACAATTGATGAAAAAAGCCTAGCTATATTTAAGTTTGTTTTAAATAATGTACTCTATACATTATTATAAAATACTTGCTTGTAGCTGTAATATTTGCTTGAAGTACTTATTTTAAGCTTATCTGAAAACTTTGGACAAACAGAAAGTTCTCTTGAAGCCTGGCAGAAGTCAGGCTTTGTCTGTGTACTGCCATAAAACACGTCTTTTGACATAATTACAAGGTATAGCCACCCCAGCTTGCTTTAAAACAATAAAAGTCCACAGGATCCAAAGCTACCTACAGAAATTCTTGCACCTGCTATGCTGTGCAGCCAATCTTTACTACACAGCAGCTACATAAGGAAGCACAGCAACATTACACAGCAGGAGCACCAGGCATGAAAAAATGCCTTGTCCAAATGGTGCTGGAAGGGGAAGAAAAAGAAATTAAAAAAAAAAAAAAAAAAAAAGGAGAGAGAAAAAAAAAAAAATAAAAAAAAAAAAAAAAAAAAAAAAAAATAAAAACCCACAAGAAAAAAAAAAACCCAACAGAACAAAACAACAAAAAACCCACAAATATTTGCAAATACCTGTAACAGGATGCTAGACCTCATGCTCCAGCCCCAAAATACCACTACTACTTTTATAGACTCATGGAATGATTTGGGTTGGGAATAGACCTTCAAGATCATCTATTTCAAACCCCACTGCCAGGGCCAGGGACACCTCCCCAGTTTTCTTGTAGGCCCCCTTCAGATACTGGAAGGCCACAATAAGATCTCCTCAGAGCCTTCTCTCCTCCAGGTGGAGCAACCCCAACTCTCTCAGCTTGTCCCCATGTATAACACAATACTTCAAATTAGCTAAATTTTCATAAAACCAGCCAAAAGCTCCAGGCAGTCTGGGGAAAAAAAAAACAAAACCAAAACCAACCAACCAACCAACCAAACAACAACAACAAAAAACAGCAAAAAAACCCCACCAACAAACCAAACCAAATCAAACCAAACCAAACCAAACCATCCTACCATTCACATCAAGAGTAAGCAAGAACAAATTCAAAGACACTACTATCTCTGCTTTTGCTTAGGCAAGACCATCTGTAACATCTACTTCCCCTCACTGACCTCCAAGCTCCTCAACTTGCTGTGACTGGCTATTTAAGTCTTTCAGCTGGGGCTTATGCCTGGCAACTGATTCTGCACACTTCCACACTGCTTCCCACATTATTAAAAGGCCACACTATTTTTCATTGACTACTTACTCAACAAGGGTAAAAATATCAGACTATGGCCTGAAGCAGAATAACAATATTTTACCTTGCTTATTAATGCTTCTGTTACATCTCCATGAAATATGAGGCAGTTGTACTGACCAGTACATAAAGACATAACATAAAAACATCTTTACTGGAAAAAAAAACTAACAACACACACACACCCCAAAAAGAAAAAAAAGAAAACAACAACAACAACAACAAAAACAACAATGACAGCTGAAAAATCTTTGTCCTTGTTGGCACACTATCAGTGCCAAATTTCAAAGCATCAAGCATTGTTTAAATTCCCAGCTGTTACAGCAAAAAAACACATGAGACAAGCAGAAGATTAATGAAAGTTAGAATAGAAGAACATAAAAGACAAAATGCAAAGTCAGAATGTGGTATGTGCCAATACGAACAAAATTAGAGTAATAATTTGGATAGGTTATAGGCCAGAGATAAAAGTCTGATAAATTCCCAGAAAACCAGATTACTGAGAAAGTTATTTGAAATTAAAAAGCATCATAAATCAAAATTGGGTGAATGACATTTGGATAATATCATTGGACCAATTATATTAACATTTAGTTAGTAAAATAAAGTGGCAAGAAAAAGAGATAAAATAACTGTAAAGTATTTTTTCAGCTATAAACAAAACAACTAATAAGCCTGATGTGAATTTCTTCCTTTGTTTAATCTGTTTATTATCACTACTATATATATATATAAATATTGTTTAACATCCTGTTCAGAAATTATTTCAGTTTTGATGGTAAATGTACATATGCCTAGGTCAATGTTGAAATCCTTTGCCTAGGACAATTCAGCTGAATGCTGAATTAATTTCTTGTAGAAATGCTTTTCATGAAATACCAGTATATTCTCAGTCAAATTGCTTAGCAGTCGAGTTTGCAAGAAGTGTAGCTTTTAAATGAATTATAAAGAATATGAATAATCAGTAAATTTGGCTCTAATAAATATAAATATTTGTTTCCCAAGCCATTTTCATTTACTCATATTAAAACTTATCTATTCAAGCAATGCCAGCCACATACTTCAGATTCTCAATATGAAATAACTGTTCTTCAAACCTTCAGCCTATGACTTATTTGCAAATTATATTCAAAGAACAAATATATTAAATCTAATTGTACAGTGTTCAGAGATAATTCACAAACTTAAAAAAGAAGACTAATTTGCCATTATCAATTATTTCCTTTATCTAAACTTTTTCTATCACATTTAGTTAACATAAATCAGTAACAGTAGCAAGAATTAGATTTGTAATATTATTTTCTTCTTTTGTGCCAAAATACATCGGTCTGATTTCCATTCACTTCTGATCCAGCTCTTTGATACGGTGGCAAAAGGTTAGAATTATTCTGACTATTAATGAGCTCTGTAACATAAAACTTGGGCCTAACCTGAGCAACCTTTTGGTCTAGCCTAGAGAGGATAGGTATCTAAGTCACAGCCAAGGAACAGCAGCTGCCCATGCTGGTAGACAGCCTACCTCACGCTCAGGCAAGCAGGGGGACCGTGCCGCTGGCAATGCTTCTCCAGGTGGGTGGGCTGGGCAAGGCAGGAGGTGAGGCCACATCTCCTTTCTGCTATGCACCCATTCTGGGCTGCCACCCTGGTCTGATCTATCTATTTAGCTGTCTATCTGCAAATGTTTAATTAATGAACAGGAGGTAAGTGAATGATGGTTATGGCCATTGAACAGTTTTGGCATTACCAACAGTGTTTGTGGCGCTACATCACTCTGGACATTCATACTTTAAGGGGAAGGGTAATTGGGTACAAAGCTAAAGACAACAGCTTATGAAGCTGATGCACACTATGCAGCTATCTCAAACTGAGTCACTATTTGCTGCAAAGTGTGAAGGCTACAAGGATTATATAATAGGAGTTCAGAAGTTCTCAATATGAGAATATTTGATTTTACAGGAAGCATTTTCATCAGTTAGCTATTAATGTTTAAATACAGTAATCAGAAAAAGAACCCTATCTCTTAGCTGATCTTCATTCATCTAGCTTCTTTCTTCATGAATAGATCTTTTGCAATCTCATTAAGTCACATGAAGAACTACATCAAGTTGTTATGGCAACTGAAATTTTAAAAGTAAATTAACTTTGCCACAAGGTGTTATTAAGACCAGGTAAGGATGCTCTTGAATAATAATAGCTCCTTATTGTTTGGAGGGGATATTCCATCTCAGACTTTAATACTGAGCTTTGATTAAGCCAAAGTTTTTTTTTTTTTTTTTCTTTTAATTGGTAAATCAACAATCTTTAAAACAAGTGGAAAAGAAATTATTTCAGTTTTGCTACAAATTCTTAGATTAGACTTTTTAGCTAGCAGCATTTCCTTTTAATAGCAAGGATTCTATACTTGATGTTTAAGTAGTTTGTAGTGTGTCTAGTAAAAACAGATAAAATCAGTTTTCCAAACTGCCATAAATCTGGAGCAATCCTGCTGACTTTGTTGGTAGTGTAGATCTATAGCTCCTAATATTTAAGAGAGGATTTTACTCTGTAATGTAAAAAAAGCTTCTAAATCCTTGATCTATTCTAGAATGTTGTTTGCTGTATCCACCTACTAACATTAGACTTGCACCTCCCTTACTTGGGTAGAGCAATATTTTTTACAAGAAATACTCTCTTAGGAACTACTGGAATAAAATGAAGACAGAAGAATAATCACATTTAATAATGCACCTAATATAACAAACCTTTTGTAAATTTTAATTTTGTAGGACTTCAGAGCCTGCTGAGAGACAGTAGCTCTCTTCAGAAGTAAAAATAATTCTGCTGTAGCATATCTATCCCACTGGATGTGCCACAAGAGAGGACAAATCTTGGCCCTCACATTTGGTCTGATGTCTCAGTTCTGCACTGTGGTCTCATGAACATTGTGTCCCACTTTGTAATGACTGAGCATGTCAGGAATGGGATCATGAAACAGAGTCTATGAAATTTAAAATAGCTACCTTTTTTTTTTTTTTTTTTTTTTTTTTTTTTTTTTTTTTTTTTTTTTTAATGACTGATACTTTGATTAGCTTGCTGGCTAACTGTTAGGGGGTATTACAGAAAGAACTGGCCTGTCCCCAAAGGTCAGAAAAGTGACTTAAATTGAGACCCTTGTGTATCTCTGAATAAATGAGAAGTGCAGGCACCTCCAAACAGCCATTAGCAATGCTACATTATTTAACTGATGCTTCAATCAAGTGCTCCAGATCATCTCTAAAAGCACCAATTTCCTTTCGATAAATGTACAAAGACATTGCCAAAACTTCTGGAGCATAAATCTCCCTTCATCCTTTCTTCTTATCAATTCCTTTTTGAGGTGTATTGTACTCCTGGGAGTGTTATGGGGCAAATATTTTAGATATTTTAAGTTGCTGAGATACGGTGATAAAAGAGAGAAAGTGTTATGAGATAATGACATTTGGGATTAGGCCTGAAGATCTCCCTCAGCCCATCTATTTGAATAGTCATACTTGGCTCCGTAGAGTGACCAAGATCTTTAAGATCCATCTTACTTTTCAAGTGGCTGAGGTGACAATGGAAGGAATACTTCAAATCAGTGCAGATATGGGTTCTCATGTAATTAGGAAAAAGGAGAGCATCATGCTTTCTGCACCCTAGAATATTCTGGTATGAGTTCCTGCTAGCTTCCTGAGGTGTACTATACGTAACTCATATACATAACATACTGCCTTATCTCTTTCTCTAGCAAATGACAGTTGTGGATATTAGTCTCCTCCTTCAGGGGTAAAGCTTCCTATAGGCTGCTGGTGAATATTTTGATCTATGATATTGGTGCTGTGTGGTGTAGGAGAGGTTCTTTCTAAAGCAGACATTTACTGAAATTATTTCTCCCCATTTCAGGGAAGTGGACTCAGTGAACTGCAAGGTTTTATCTAGTCCAGAGCTCATATGTCCCATCTAGTGATAGAAAAATGTCTAACATCACTCCAAGTTAGTATTTTATCATTGGAAATGTTTATGCTCTGTGATTTTCAACATTCATGTTAACATAGATTCCCTGAATACTTTTGATGAGGACTTTATTTTGAGGGGCTCAGCTTGCTTTCAAGGTTTAGATGCTTATTCTGAATTGCTAGAAACTGAATCTGGAAATAACTGAAAATTAATACTGAGACACAAAGAAACTGTTAACTTCGTTGTAGGGAATAAATCTGCATAAATGATCAGCTTGATGTTTAATTTCTTTTCAATCGATGAATGTTCAGCAATGAAATTTATGCACTCAAGAAGGAAGCCTGACATACGGTCTCCAGATTGTTGCAATAGAAATTACTCCAGATCTGGTCCAACTATAGTTAAAATCAGTGAAAACCTTCCAAATGGGAGGAAATTGGATGAGACCACAAAAGGGTGAATCCAGATTGAAGTCAACAAACTTACTTTGGATTCACAAAATTAAAAGTGAGACTAGAATTTTGTCCAGGCTGTTTAACAGCACCATTAGATTACAGGCACTGATGTTTCAGCTTAGGTGGAGTTTTGCTCAGTAACAGTGTTTCACAGATATTTTGCTTAGTCACTGAAGGACCTCATCATTAGTGCAAGCACACTTGCTTCAGTGCCTGCCTAGGCATCAGTGTGGCAGTGACTCATGTCCTTTGTGAGTCTGGGTCTCACTGCTGTCGGTAGGGAACTATGGAAAGGCAGCAAAATTGCAAAAGCTTTTGTACATATAGTGAGTAATAAATGCAAAAGATTAAACTCCACAGAAAGCAGTTACTAGGGGAAGCCCTAGCCCATCCCATAGGAAGAAAAAACTATAAAAAAAAAATATATGGAAGAAAATTTATTATGTTTTACGCAAGAAGTAATAAAATCAGCAATATAAATAGAGCAGGTAAACAAAGAACAAACTCAGGCTAACCACAGCACTTTAGTAAATCCCATTAAACAACTATTTTCACCTTTAAGGAACAGAGTGTTTTAAAAGCCTGACCCTCAAGCACTCAAGTTTTATTGAAAATGAATGGGATTTAGGCTTTTAGATTACTCAGGATTTCTCAGAAATTCCACCCACCATGAACACCTTTGGAAAAGGTTTAAAGGTTTGCATGAGGTTCTATAAATCAAGGAAAACTCAGAGTACCTAGTGTGGAACTTGAGCACACAGCAAGTGTACTGTGTTGTGTATTGTATTAGGTGTCCCCAAAGCAAGAGACTTAGAGGAGAAGCTTAATGTGTAAAAGCTCTCCAAAACCTCTTAAGACATATATTTAACTGTGATGTTAAAATTAAACTCATGAAACCATGCTTTATACCTGTAAACAGTGAGTTCAGCACTCAAGCGTGAGAGGAAAAAGGCAAGACAGTGCTTTTCTCTGGTATTCTTGGAAGTAAGCTCTTTCAGACCCAGCTTCACTCTTCCTGGCTCCCGAAACTTAATGGGTTGCCTACACATGCAATCTTTTCTCCTTAACATTGACAGAGAGAGGGTTAATTGCACATCTCCATCTTTTCCATTTGCCATACAAGCAAATGGCCACGTAGCGTAGCGGCCTTATGCTCCTGTGATAGATTCTGCACATAAGTACCTACAGGTATGTTGGATGAGTTCATGCTGAAGTTAAATAAATAACAAAATATAATATATAAGGAAATATTATATCATAAGATTTCCCATGTGGAAGTTTTCATTCTAGGAATTTCACTCTATTTCCATTTATTAGATACAGCCAATTTAAGTATAATACTGTGCTTTGCTCATGTACTTAATAGTTTACTGGAAGACCTAAAAATCTCTCTCTTAGTGGAGTAGAAAAACTCAGAAATTTGGAAGTCCTAACATAAGGGACTTCCGTAAGTAACATAGACATATTTGTCTACACATTTGAAGTAAAACACATTGCAACAATTAATTTCAAAGTTAGAATCTAACAGGAATTTATAAACTTATCTACTAATAGTTAATATCTAATATTACCCTACTCCTAGCTTGTTTAGCTACTGAAATATTTTCCTTTGGATTAGGTGAAGCTCTTTTAAGACCTAATATTATCTAACCCCTTTTATACACCATCTGCTTAACATTGATCTTGAAATTTCTGTAAGTTTGTATTAAAATACCTGAATATATCCTTGCACTGTTCATGGCTGTGTTTTACACTTCAGTGTCCTACTGATCAAGTGTCCGTGAGATTCATACTTTGCCAACTTTTGCATTTGCCTGTCTTATGTTTGCAAGTATGGTATGTATGATACACCAAAGAGTATAAGTTACAATGAGGATTTCTTCATTCAAGACATGTGTCTGCTCCCAAGGACATGGCTTTTTCAGAGAAAAGTTTGAACCTAAGAAAGTGTTCTATTTTCAGCTGGGATAGAGTTAATTTTCTTAGTAGCTGGTAGAGAGCTATGTTATGGATTTAGGATGAGAATAATGTTGATAACACATGGATGGTTTTAGTTGTTGATAAGCAGTGTTTAAACTAAGTCAAGGACTTTCCAGCTTCTCATACATTGCCACCAAGAAGGCTGGAGGGACACAAGAAGCTGGGAGGGGACACAACCAGGACAAGTGACTCAAGCTGGCCAAAGGGATATTCCATGCCATATGGCATCATGCCAAGTGCATAAACTGGAGGGAATGCTGGCTGGGGGCTGCTGCCTGGGAACTGACTGGGCACCACAAGTGGCTGTGTGGTGCTTAGTTACTGGCTGGGGTTAAACACCGACAAGCAGTCTCCGGGTTATAATGTATCTGTCTTAGGAGGTCTTAGCTTCTACTTGTCACCCTTTGTTGGTTTTTTTCCCTCACATCCATAATCTTTCTAAATAGAGAATTTATTAGAATTAGATTTGAAGCAATTTACAAGCAAGAAAACTGTTTGGGCACTGTAAAGCTGAAGTTGTAGGTGGAAAAATCATAAGGCTGACTTAGATGACAGGCATCTATTATACCACTGCTTGCAGGCATATCAAGATCTTCCACAAAGGTTCATGGCTGCTAAAACACTGAGCCAGCCTACCTGAAGTCCTAAAGAAAGAATATATTTCAGAAAACATTTCCTGCTTGGACCTAGTGCTTATCTGATAGTTGCAGCTGACTGTCTTTAAGACATTGAGATTCAGTGTCAAGGCAGGGCTTAGGTATAATTTCTCTTAATGTTCCACTGGCAGAAACGTTGCCTAAACTGCAAAAGTGGCAAGAATACTTCCTCAAAAATACAACTCTTCCACCTGAGTCCCTGCATTAAGGGATTAAATGAACACGTACCATCCCTTTTGAGGGGCTGGTGTATCATGCAGCCTGGAACTCAAGAGTTAGGATCCCAGAAGATCAGGCAAAAGGGAGTCTGACTTGGCCCTTGCAGCTAATGTCCTCAGGATACTTTCAGAAGTTCACACTTCCTGGTTGTGCACCATTTTTCCTCAGCACCACGAACATTGACACCTAGAGAATTTTTACACTTCCATATACAGAATTCATGATTTTGCCTTAGAAGGCACTTCAGAATATATCTGAATTACAGTTTCTGTAATGACTACAGCTCATTTAGACCTCTCCAAATGGCTTCAATGCTAGCTCA
Organism: Merops nubicus; assembly: GCF_000691845.1. Taxonomy (NCBI): domain Eukaryota; kingdom Metazoa; phylum Chordata; class Aves; order Coraciiformes; family Meropidae; genus Merops; species Merops nubicus. The sequence continues at coordinate 3,550 of NW_008580931.1, read as the reverse complement.
GATACTGGTCAAAACAGAGCTACAACAGCAGTAGGTAACTGTGTGGGGGCTGTTGAACTGATCCAGGAAGAAAGGCAGATAATAAGGAAGTTAGTCTATTATAAACCGTGATTTTGCAGTACCTGAACCACTAGTGTAAAGGAGAGGTCCCAGCAGGGCTGATCCTAGACACCTGCATGTGGTCTGGGACATCTTTCAGGTGTTACCTTGTGGTGGGTTGACCCTGGCTGAGCAAGTGATGCCCACTGAGCCACTCTATCACCCTCCCCCCTTCCTCTGCATCCTCCTCAGTGCAAAAGGGAAAAGGAAAATAAGATAGAGACAAAAGCCTTGTGGGTAAAAACAAGGCCAGTTTAATTAGAGAGCAAAAGCCAAGCAATGCCATGTGTGGAAGTTAAGAGAAAAAAACCCAAAGACTTATTCCCTACTTGCCATCAGCAGGTGATGTCTGGCCTTTCCTGGGAAGTGGGGCTCCAAAACACGTAGCACTTGCTCTGGATGACTGAGGAGTAGCCCTCCCACCCCCTTTGTACCAGCTTTATAGTTGGGCTGACATTGTATGGTACAGAATATCCCTTTGGTCAGTTCAGGCCAGCTGTCCTGGTTATGTTCCCCCAAAATTCCTGCCTCCCTCATCCCACTGCGGGGGTATATTAGAAAGAGAAAGGGAATATTACTGCTCAGTGGTAGTCACAACACGGGTGTTACCAACATCTTTCTGACTCCCAACACAAAAGCTCTGCACCAGGGGGGCTGCTATGGGAAAATCAGCTCAGCCAGACCTTATACATACCTATAGAGATACGCCAAACCTGACAGTCTTGTCAGGAGAGCAGTAAGATCCCCTGTACCTCTTATGAGATTTAGATAATAAGATGCAGAAGTTAGATAGATAAAAAGCAAATTTGGAAAAAAAAAATAGGAACAGGAAGCAGAACAATGGGGAACCAGAAACACCACAATTATAAATATGTGCAGATGAGACAGTGCTTCAGAGACAGTGAGAGAGGATCATGGTCATTTGGTAAAATGGGAGAACAGAGAATACAGGACCTGCTACATTAACTGAAATAACAGAAGCCCTGTTTTGCTCATCTGGAGGAAGCCGAAAAGTTCTTGACAAGAGAAATAAAAAAAAAAAAAAAGATATGACTGGAAATAGCCATTTTCCTTTCTTCTCAATCCTTCATCTAATTGGCATAATTGACATGGGAATGATATCCAATCTTATATATAAGACAATGAGGGAAATAGTATAATTTTACCAGGATGTACAACACATATCCATTGAGCACTATACAGCACCTAATATAAATGGGAAGTGGGGAGAGATACACTTCAGCCTACTTCCACATCCTGGAAAAGAGACACTAAATCACACTGATTTACGTCAGTTGAAGATCCAGCCTTTTGGAAGGGAAGAGAATAAGAGGGTAATTAATGGCCCCAGCTGTGGGTTCACATATTAATCGATGATACCTTTCGCACCACACGAATTTTTCATTTTGAATGTTCTCATACTAGCACTCTTTCATTAATTAGAAAACGGAGAGATGGGATCTTCTGGTTTGTTTTTAGCTAGAATTATTCAGAAAGTTGTTGGGTTTTTTTTTTGTTTGTTTTGTTTTTTGTTTTTTTTTTTCTGAAGCCTCCCTCTTGCAAAATATGTTTCTAAGACTGGTGGTACTACTGCTTGAGTTTTTGATGGTCTGTTCACTATAGAATGCTTCTAATATACAATAGAAAACAAACTCAGAAAAGGCAAGGTCATATATCTTAGTGATGCAGATGTTCGAGCCTTTTCATTTGCTAAATAATTATCTGCCTTGGAAGAATTTGTGAATTGTTGGAAGATGTTGCTTGATTGGATAATTGACTAATTACCATTTAATACACTTGGGGAGGGCATTGAAAGAAGGCAGGAAAAAAAATAAGGTAAACAAAACCCACTACAAACTCTTTAGTGTTAATATTCCACAGAGGACTACTGTCTACGTGAGCTAGAAATAGCACATGGTCATATTATTAAGAATTGTATCAAAGTGTTGGCACCAAAGAGTGTACTTAACCTTGCCTGGAGAACTTTAGCTTATAATTTCTTTCCTTTGGAGTATTACTTTTACATATGCATAGAATTGGTGTGAATGTGGAATGTTAAAGACATTACGATCTCCTTGCCTGCTCTGCCCAATGAAGTAAATAAAAAACAATACAATGCAATTACATCTTTCCTTTATGTGCCAGGTTTTTGATAGACAGTGTGAGATATAACATATCCATGGAAAATCTCAGCACTTGGGATCTCACCTTAACTGGTTAGCGGGGATAATGAGAAAGACTAAACAAAGATCTTCCACTCCCAGCTTCAGAATAGAACAGTACTTTAGCTTACAGGCACCTGCGTGTTCAAAACACATTGTAAGGAATTTTTTTCTAGGTATTGGAAATGTTTTATTCTTTATTTACCACTGGGAAAATTATGATGAAGAAAGACAAGGTGACTGACTTAGGTAACTGAGTAAGCCAGTAGTACAAGTAGAAAAGGAAATCGAAACCTAGTATAGTCATCTATTTGCATAGCCATATTTGCTTATCTAAATATTTCTATATACATTTAAATAACCAGGATATCTTTTCTTTCTAGTGTGAATTGTGTTCTTTTCTGTAACTTTGTTTAAATAAAATGATAGAGTTCTTTATGTAATAAGAAACATCTAAAGTAACAGATTTGGATCAGTTTGATATTAAAATGTATCCAATATT
>NW_008580931.1:0-771 GCF_000691845.1 Merops nubicus | reverse complement strand
TCCATCTGTATGTATATGAGTATTCACCATGCCATTTTGTCTTTTCATACTAGAAGCTTTTTGAAACAGTGTTTGCATTTTATGACATGCATAACATGTCGCAGTAATTTAGCTTAACATTAATAAAGGTAAGGACTATATATATTTTTATATATATAACAACTTATATTTTACCATTACCATTCAAAGCCTTGGACCTCAATGTGATTGCTCTGTTCCTCAATTATTGTTCCCTCCCTTCAGAAAAGAACCCTTAAAAGCATTTAACAAGACAGAATAAGGAACTTGCTAAAGAAATGAAGACAAAATATATTCCAAATAAAGCTTTATTATATACAGATGGTGTACTTCTGTTAATGAAAGGCCTTGAAGAATCTACAACTTCATCAAAGTTGGCGAAAGAATTGCTATATGGTATGATAATACATTAACCAACCATAATAAAAAATTTTTCTTTTTTGTTATCTGTCTTAGCTGAGAAATGGAAATGTCAACTAAAAAATAAATGAAGTCATGAAAATAAAATTAAACAACTTAATAGTTTAAAATTAATGTGATACCATGACAAAAATACAGAAATAGCTGAAGAAATGTTTTGAACTTTTAGGAACGAGTATACTGTGTTTGACAAGTCAACTGAATATATATATATATTTTTTTTTTACCAGGACAATATTAATTCATTGCAATATGTGAACAAGAAGTAAACAACAATTATAAAATGAAACCAAAACCTTGATGTATAACACTGTTGTGGTTTGAGGCTTGGAA
>NW_008580930.1:12123-20085 GCF_000691845.1 Merops nubicus | reverse complement strand
CCTAAAGGATTCTATGATTCTAGATCAGGAAAAATGTTAGACTTGGAAATAAGGTATAGGACTGAAAGTTCACATTTTAGACTCTATGCAAGATTGGGAAACAAATGTAGCTTTAACACTAAATTTGCCTTTTGCCCTCCTAAATAGAGATTTTATATCTGTTTACAAAGTATTTAAGAGATTGTTACTTGAGCATACAGTGAGATATTTTTGTTCTGGCATGTGTTTGGAAATAATTTGTTTTGTTCTGAACTTTTTAATGATTTTCTAAGTAAAACACTTAACTAAAACTTAAATTTGTGTCTGTTAAGTATAAAATTTTAAAAATTAAATTTTATTTTCTTCAAATACTTTTTCTAAACTTTAATGGTTTGACAGAATAGAATTTAATGGATTCTTTCTGTACATCGAGTTTTGAAAGTATTGTAAAAGTTAAAAGGTGTCTGGTGTGATACTTCAGAAGTGAAATCAAAGTGAGTAACTTAAGTTCCCCTTGAGACTTCTAAAAATTCCCTTTGTCATTTCTTCTTACAATTAGTTAAAAATTTCCTGTCCTTCCTATGGTTTGAAATATTGAATTAATAAATATCAGTCTACCATAAATTTTAGTGGAAATCTAGATGAAAAAACCCTTAAACTTCCACTCTGGTGATTTAGATTTGACTGGACTAACTCATGTTTAAGAGGAATTTTTTTTTTTATGTGCTATTTAAACAGAAACCAAAACTAATGAAGGAAGTGAAGACAGGAGAAGCCTTCCAGTGCAAATTTAAGTAGAAAATACTTGCATTTTAAAAAAAAAAAATAAAAATTTTAAAAAAACCAAACAAAATCAACTCATAAGTCATGACTATTTGTTATCTGTAGTATCTTTATTTTGATGATGCATCTAAAACTTGGCTTAATGTCTCATTAAACTTGAGGATTATTCATGCATCTTTTGGATTTTAAAATTATTTCTCTATATAAGGTGATATTCCTGAGTGTAGGTTTGTCATAGCCTTAGTTTAAATGTCTGGGTTTTAAAGGACCTCAATTATAGCGCTCTTCATATCTTTTCAAAATCCCTTTTCAGTTTACAGTTACAAAACCAAAAAAATAGGTTCTGATTTTTTTTAATAAAAAGCTTTAAATGTTTCCAAAGTCAAACATGTAATAGTCATAAAATATTTAACCAAAATGATACTACCTTCATTACTCCTGTTGTGTTTATACTTACAGTTTTTATGAGGTCTTGTTGTTGCTTTTGTGTGAAAAAAGTGTGTTTAACTTCTGATCAACTTGAAATTGGGTAGAGATTTTTATTACTATGTCCATTGAACTTATTTAACACCTTAAAATTACTTTATCTTTGTTTTACAGATGGAATACCTGAGGTTTACTATTTTGGCCCATGTGGCAAACATAATGCTATGGTACTAGAACTACTTGGACCTAGTCTGGAAGATTTGTTTGACTTGTGTGGTAGGACATTTTCTCTTAAAACCGTTCTTATGATAGCCATACAGTTGGTAAGTAGAATAGATGTTAATCTGAGTGTTCATTAGAGTAACTAAATCAGTCTTCAATTGATTAAATGATAATTTCACTCATGAAATTTCCACTTGCTATGTTTTAAATTGGTGTTGGTGGCTTCTAAAGAACCTCTGATATGGTCTTAGCAGGAAAACTGTCTTAGGTTATTTTAATTTCCTTTGCTGTAGTTTTTCAAGAATCATTGTCTGTGTAGTTTCATTGTGTCTTCTGAGTTCTCCTAATCAAAACCTGAAATCAGTAATTTATGTTTGATATACACAGTTAAAAAAGAAAACCATAGTGAAATTAAAATTATTTTAATATAGGAAAAGTTGGATGATGGGACTCCTAAATAGCATAAATATTTTTCCTGGGCATTCTTGGAAGGAAAGCAAGTGGGCAAACAAACAAATCCCCCAAACCCTTCCAAAAATCCTAAAATAACACAGTTATTCAGTAAAGGATTTCCTGATTTAATTTGACCCACACTCAGGTGGGAAGTGGAAAGATGGAGAAAGAGAAATAAGGCTTTGCATGTTTCCCTTGATACAATGTGTGTTAAATAAACATGGTACTGAACCTCCAATTCCTTGAACAGGTAGTGATGTTTTTACCCATGAAAGGTCAAAAAAGCAGTTTGAAACACATCTGTAATTGTATAGCAGGCCTTCAGCTATACACATAAAGACATATTTAACATATTTACAGCAAAAATTACAAAGTTCATTTTTTGAAATGATCTTTGGTTCTGTGATTATTTGAGCATATTTAATACTTGCGTTTTTTTCTGAATATACAAATTTTGATAGAACGTAATCTATTTAAAATTAAGATTACAGGCTTGGGGTGAACATGCAGTGCTTTTGTTGATCACTTTAACATATCATTTTACTTAGTTCTACATGGAGCTGCTTACTGGTTGATGTTATAGTTTCTAGTTGTAGTTTTAATGTGCACAAAACATACTTGGTGCCACTGTTCTTAAAGAAGATAGTCTGTTATATATTCATGTCTAATGTCCTGTATGGAGGATTTCCAGTACACTGTGTGATTTATGTACTTGGGGGATATGTACCATTTCATTGACTTTCACTGGGAGATATCTTGTTAAGAGCAAAACCCCTTTGGTTTCAAGGCACTATGTGGGTGATTGCCTCTAAATGTAAATACTTCACATTGACTTTACCTTATACACATTTTAATGTGGCAACCTAAAGCTTAAAGTAAGCTAATTTTTCTATCATGTTTTTCTTTTATTAAAGATTTCTCGTATGGAATATGTCCATTCAACAAGCTTGGTATACAGAGATGTAAAACCTGAGAACTTCTTAATAGGAAGACCTGGAAGCAAAACTGAAAAAATTATTCATATTATAGACTTTGGTTTGGCAAAGATGTATATAGATCCTGTAACAAAGCAGCACATAACGTATCGAGAACACAAGAGCCTTACAGGAACGGCTAGATACATGAGTATAAATACACATTTAGGAAAAGGTACGTGTGCTTTTTAAGTGCAGAAGCAAGAATTCAACAGCTGTCATTTGTCTGAAATGATATTGTTTTCAAGTTGTAGTTTCCTTTAGACTGTAGTCAGTAAGAACTGTGAGTTTTGTGTACTGTGTGAAATGATAGTTCTTACGGCTGTAAAGTTCTCTGGGTCTCTAATTATCATGATTGTATCTCAGCAAATAATTTATTTTTGTTAGGTACCCACAGAAGATAGATGGTGTACATCTTTTGGTATTATAACACCTTCACGTTAGAAGCATACCATGGTGAGGTGGGGTGGGCAGGAAGCAGATACGCTTATTGAAAATGTCAAAGTGAATAGATTGCAACAATATAGGTTTTCAATGCTACCTTACCAGTTTTTTGATCTTTTTGAAATGCATCAAGGTGGTGGAATAAAAGTACCATAGATTTTTATCCTGATTTTATCCTGGTTTCTTGATTATTATACATTTTATGCTTACACTCCTTAATGAGGCTTTTTCAGAGTAGTTGAAGTTTGTGCTAGTGCGCTGTAAATACGATGAGCTAAAGAGAGGATATAGAGAGAGGGGTAAGTTATTATTGAACGAATAAGTTTAGCTGGAAAAAAGTGCGTGAGTGCTCTAAGTGGTCTCTGTATAGATGTTTTTTAGTGAAATCAGGTTTGACACCTTTGATTTTGTGTAGATTAGTTGCTTATTATTGCATTGTAATCACTAACTGTGTTGCATTTCGAACTTGTCATTAAGTGCTGCATAATACTTGTGGTTCAAAGGTTCTTCATGTTAATATGGCAAATAACAAACCATTCACATTTTCCAGACAGCAATAAGGTGGTTTATCAATATCAGATCATAGTAGCTTCTGGCTAGCAGCCATATGATGAAGAGATGTTAACATGTGGAATCATAGACTCGTTTAGGTTGGAAAAGACCCTTAGGATCACAGAATTCAACTATAAACCTAATGCTTCCAAGTCCATTGATAAACCATGTTCCTGTATGCCACTTGCACATATCCCTCCAGGGATGGTGTCTTCACCACTTCCCTGGGCAGTCTGTCTCAGTGGTTGGTAACCCTTTCTGTGAAGATTTTTTTCCTGATACCTAAGGTGAACGTCCCCTGGCACAACTTGAGGCTATTTTCTTTCATCCTATCACTTGTTTCTTTGGAGAGGAAACTGACCTACACCTTGCTAGAGCCTCCTTTCAAGTAGTTGTAAAGTGTTGAAACATCTCCCTCGGCCTCCTTTTCTCCATATTAAAAAAACCTTGGTTCTCTCAGCTGCTTCTCATAAGACTTGTTGTCTAGACCTTTCACCAGATTTGTTGCTCTTTCTTGGACATGCTCCAGCACCTCAAATGTAGTTCAATTTAATATATATTTCTTAATAAAGTTGTAATAGATAGCTTTTAAAGGATAATAATTAAGTCTTTTCAGCCTTTATGCCTTTCTTAAAAAGGAACTGAATTACCTCATCTATGCAATATTTTTTCTTACTGAATGTGTATAGGGCCCTTCTGCCTGTTTCTGCTTTTTTAGTGCCTGCCTTAATCTCAGACTAAGTAGGGATGGATGACTTGTCTAATTTACTTGACTACTAAACTGAGTTCAGATACACCTCTCTGAAAGTGTAAAGGAGGAATATATACAATTATCATTAAGGTCATTATATAGCAAATGTAGGTCTGTATTTGCAAAAAGTCATTTAATGGCAATTCAGGACAGTTTGCAGCTTTTTCAAATTAAAGTTGCAAATTTTCAGAACAGACAGGAGAAAGACTTAAGAAGGTATATTTAACTGATGAGGAAAAGATGTTTTTCTGTGTTGACATTTTGAAAAGGTATTCATTCCCCATGGCCAAACATTAGTTTATGATTAAAAAATTAGTTTTGAGTTATATTTCTTCTTACATCTCTGCATCCTCTGGCCTCTTTTTCTTAGCAAGCAAAGCTGAAGGATTTAATTTCATCATGTACAAAACAATTCTGCTGTTCATTCCAGATTCTGCTATGAGTTGGTTCTGCTTTCTCCATGTAGATTCCTAAGTCAACCTCAAATCTCTCAAGTAGGGAGAAAAAAGCAGATGTAACTATGTCTATGTTGGTTGTGTATATGTAAGGTTAACTGCATGTAAAATCCCTGGATTATTAGAAGTTTATGGTCAGAAATGACTGAACTTGATGATTGCTGAAAGGCAATCCCAGTCATTTGATAAGAGTTCTGAGTACAGTATACGTAGACTTAAATAGGATTTTGCATGTTTACACAGTGCATATTTTTTTAGGGAAATATGAAAATGTGCTGTTTAATTTTTAACTGTCCTTCCTTAGTACCTGATACATGATTTTGGAGGAAGCGTTTTGAGTTGCTTTTAAAATCTCTTTGGCAGTCCCACATCCTGGAAACATCTTCACAGAGTGGCTACCTTTGTTATATGCATGCTTTTAGGGGGAAGTTCTGAAAAGATTAAATAATAGTTGCTTCCCTTTTTAACATTGGGAGATTTGGCTCTTGTTGCCCATTTTTTTTTTTTTTTTTTTCAAATTGCTTCTGAAATTTGGAAAGCATAGAATTAAGTAGCAGATTTTTGAGAGAGTACATGAAGCGTTGGTGTAATTATTTGTACTCGTGCATCGTGAACACACTGGTGTCAGCAGTATTTTTTTGTCAAACACATTTAATATCTAGAGCACAACAAAGTATTGAGAAAAGCAGTGGAAACTTGATTCTGTGAGCCTCCTGGAATTCAGCTTGCTTGGCTAAGCTTAGTAAATGGGTTTATATCAAACAGAGCAGCTGTGAAACTTAACCGGTTTGCTTTTAAGACCAAAGCTTCTGTACATAAAGAAGTTAACCCACAAAGCTTAGCTGTCATATTGTAGTTAAACAGATGAAATGAGAGAAGTGAGAAATGTCTTTGTTTTGCTGGCAACTTGAGTCTTGGTGGTTTCAGGGAATTCTGTGTCCAGATAGCTTTTAAATATCTCTGGGGAGGGAGACTCCACAACCTCTTTGGGCAAACTGTGCCAGTAATACATGTTCCTGTAATACATACAAAGCAGAAATTTTACCTATGTTCTTAAGACATTAAGTTGTTACTGTTTCAGTTGTTGCAGCTGGAAGTTTGTCAGACGGATAAAAGATTTGTTTTTAATTTGAACATTACCTCTAATAAGTATTATATACTTAAGCTGTTGTTTTTTCTTACCGTTTTACAGTTATGTAAAAATGGAATTCCCTTCCTTTTTCAATTAAACTTATTTCCACAAGGGTATTGAAACCGTGTCTGAGAACTGGTCTACTGTTTGGCCTTTTTTCTACAGTGGAATTAAAATACAGTATGACAGCTTTGAGGAGTTCATTTAGTATTTGAAAATGGAAGGAGAATCCTGTCTTTGTGAGACAGCAGTATTTACTAGAGAACGATGAGATTTTCTAGTTATGACCACAACGATGACAAATTTGCCCTGACTCCAACTCTTGTCATCATTGATGCCAGTGGGTTTTGAAATTTTTAAGTAGTGTCTTAATTAGAACAGTATAATAGCATATTCCAGATAATTTATATACAATGAATAGACCTCTCACTGATCCAAAAATGCACGATATATGGAGCTGACCGTAACTCTGTGTTCATTCACATAGTAAGCGGACGCGTAGGAAGTAAGGGAGCTGTTCTGTAAGCTTGTCATATGTGCTGGACTGAGCAATGCACGCTCGCAGCCCAGAGGGCAAACTGTCCTGGGCCGCATGGAATGAAGCGTGGCTGAAAGGTGGAGGGAGGTGGTTCTCCTTCTCTACTCTGCTCTCATGAGAACCCACCTGGAATACTGTGTGCAGCTCTAGAGCTCCTAACTCAAGAAGGATGTGGACCTGTTGGAGTGGTTCCAGAGGAGGGCCCATGAAGATGAGCATAAGGCTGGAACACATCACCCAGAAGGACAGGCTGAGAGAGTTGGGGTTGTTCAGCCTAGAGTAGAGAAGGCTGTGAGGAGACCTTACTGCAGCCTTTAGTATCTGAAGGGGGCCTACAAGAAAGCCTGGGAGTGACTTTTTACAAGGGCTTGTAGTGATAGTTGAGGGGTAATGGGCTCAGACTGGAATAGGACAGATTTAGAGCAGAAATTAAGTTCTTCACTATAAGCATGGTGAAGCACTGGAACAGGTTGCCCAGGGAAGTTGTGCATGCTCCATCACTGAGTATGCTCAAGGTCAGGTTGGATGGGGCCTTGTGCAACCTGGTCTAGTGAGAGGTGTCTGTGCTCATGGCAGGGGGGTTAGAAGTAAATTGTCTTTGAGGTCCTTTCCATCCCAAAACATTCTATGATTCTATGATGTGTTATTTTTCACCAGGTAAAGACTTACACTGTGTTATTAGTAAGCTGTATTAAAGCCGTAGAGCTTTAAGATTAGATTAAATGATTTTCCTTTTAAAGAATAATAGAATAAGTACTGGTATTTTCTGATCGTATCATGACTATGTAACACTGAGAAGACTTTTTAAAAAACTTCGTAGCAGGGTTTGAGCTTCCTAAATGTTACTTAGAGAACACAAATTCCTCAAGTAAAGGAAGCATTTATTTTGCTTTTCAGGCCTGTTTGATGTCAGTTTAAGGGCACAGAAGCAATTATAAAATCAAATGAGCTTCTCTTGTCCCCCTTAATGAGACACTCCTTCACCCCCACTCACCATATCTTTTAAGAAAATCAAAATTGAAAAACGTAACTGAATTTTGAGGGCATTACACATCTGATAGTAACACAGGAATGTAGTAAATGACAATTTCTCCTTCAGGGGGGATTTTTCCAATCCTTAGGTAGAATCTTGATCTCTGGTTTGACAGGTTTATTTTTGCCTAATGACAACTTGTTTAATGTGAATGAAAATTCTGGCAAATTTAACTTGTGTATCCCAAGTTAAAATAAATTCTGTACACCTCAGCCTCATG
>NW_008580930.1:9495-12092 GCF_000691845.1 Merops nubicus | reverse complement strand
AAAGAGTGTATAGGTGTGTACTGCCTCCTCTGGCCAAGGCAGCTGTGACAAAGCTAATACTCTTCACTTTACTATAGTAAGTCTCCTCACAGGAGATTCTCAGCCATGTAGATGATGCTTAAATGTAGATGCAAAACGTTTAGAATGCCTTTCTAAGATGTTTACAGTGATGTTGTTCAACAACGCAAAGGAACGCAACCTTAGATAGCAACTCTGCTTCAGATCAATCTCGAGGCAGTGGTTCTCCTTCATCCGATTATTTTGCAGCCATGTCTTGGGTGACAGAGAACTTAGTTGTCATGATCTGCTAGGTCTAACAAACGCTGAACAGTGTGAATGGGGCTCTTACTTTCATAGCCTCTCCTTTATGTGGAGTTTGTTTTTTCTGCATGTTCTGTGATTCTGCTCTGAAAATGTAGTGTTTCTTTATTTGTGCAGTGGGACCTACAGAACACTGAAACTCTTCAAACTCTGTTATCCCTTTGGTTGCAGAGGCAGTGGCGTATAGGATACATTCAGCACTGAAAATACTGGGAGTAAGAACTTTTTTAAAGCAATATTTTTAGTATGTTGAAAATTTTTCCTAGTAACTTGAGTAGTGTGACAGCAAAACTAATGCATGTGTTACTGCTTTTGACTATACAAGGTGTCAGCTGACCTTTAAAAAATGTTTTCAATAAAGAGACTGTCAGGTTCATGTTCTTGCACATTGATTTGAAGTATGCATTTATTGAACTGTAACTTGTTCTGTGTTGGTACTCATGAATAAGAAAGTATGTTGTCCTTTGATCAAAAGTACATTTCAGGATCCATAGTACTAAAACTGTTGTAACAAGTGTACAGGATCTATAAAGACTAGATGTTTGCTACAGGAGGTGTAGCCATATGGAGTTGTAACTGCTATGGCATGGCTATCTCTAATGGTGTGTGGGGAGCAACCCATGTCCTTAGTTGTATTGGTCTTTTCTTGCTAGTGTTTAACTACTGAAGAGGCAGACACTAGTTATCTTACGGTGGATGCTTAAGACTTTTTTGGGAATCAAACTCCTCTGCTCTTTATTGCTAACTGGAAGGCCAGATGAATTAAATTTCCTTAAACAATATTTCAGACAAAAACAAAAGAATCCCACCCGTACCTCTATAGTACATCTGCTCTATTATCAAAGCTGTTGTATGTTCTAGATTTAGAATCAGCTTTCTGGGGGCCAGGCTTCTTTGTAATCAAAACTAACAAAAAATAACTCTACATTGGATCAGTTTTAAGGCATTTTTTCTAAGAACAATAACTTTGTACCTTAAAATTGTATTAGCCTGAATCCTGGAGTTTTTCCAGAAACTCCCAAGTGTTTTCAGAAGCTACAGGGTGTGTTTTGTGATGATGGCCTTCCAGGAGACCTTAAAACTTTATTTGGCACTGAGCCAGTGTGATGTGGTATGAAGTCCTTTTCCAGACTTAGTATCTCCCTAGGAAGTTCACTAGTTTACTTGTACCTGCTGAATTATCACTGGACCTCAGGGGCAGGATGGTAGCTGCCTTAGACAAATAGCTTTTTCTATGTGAACTATACAAATCCATAATTATATGAAACAATGCTTCTAATACAAACTGAGCAAAATATGTCTGTGCTTCCTTAGAGGTATAACTGAAACTAGAACTTCCATTGTAAAATTCATGTTATTCTTAACAGTGTGGCATACAATGTATGCTTGTGGTAAAATTGGCATACAACTTAATTTTTATGAACCAGAAGCATTAATTTCAGGATTCCTGATTTTGTTCAGAAGGAGATATTAATCTTTCCCTTAAATTATATTACTGTATGGAATCATAATTTTTAGTAAAACTATATGCTGAGTTATAACTACCAAATTTCTTTTTGCTAAATACATAGCCGGAACTGTCAGTGTACAGAAAATTGTCACTTTCCCACTACTTTGTGGTTATGATGACGAGTCTGTGTCTCAAACTGCATAATTATCCCTGTAGCTAATACAGTGGTTTTAGATACAGCTAGACAGTATGAATCTATTTCTTCAGAATTCTGATAGCAAGTAGTAAACTTTTTTTTTTGGAGGGGAATGCAATGTTTGTAGTGGGTCATTATTGAAGACTAAATGTCTGTTGCTTAACCTGTTATGGTAAATTCACTGTGTATACTAAAAAAAGGTAATTTCTGGAGACAGCCTGCTGAATGTTGTTCTCGTTCTTATTAAAATAAAAACCATTGAATTAAGGTGATTGATTTATCTAAAGCTTGTGAACTAAGTACAAAGTATTAGTTTCTTGCTAATTTTGCTAGCTTCAGGTGACTTTCTTGAGAGAGGAGACTGTGCCCTAAAGTTTTATTTATATCTTCAAATTGTATTACCTTTTTAGGCAACAGATCCTCTCAGTCCCATTAAATTGGGATGCACTAGGAGCAGTGTATATCAGCACCCCTTCTGCAGTCTGATGTGTGAAATCATCTTGTGTTCCAGCTAATCCACTGCTAATTTTTTTTTCCAGTTTTCAGAGGCTGTTCTAGCAATAGCAATATAGTATTTGGGTTTCTATTTCTTAGGCTTATCTTGAAGAATTCCCTCTGCAGGGAAAGGGA
>NW_008580930.1:0-9456 GCF_000691845.1 Merops nubicus | reverse complement strand
TGATTCTAACAAACCCCCTCCCCAAAATTAAAACAAAAGGGAAAAAAAAAAAAAATCCTCTCCTGTAGCAGTTCTCAACCTGTGGTCCATGGACCCCTGCGGTGCTGCAGTGTCATCACAGGGGTCTGTGAAGGCTTAAAGCAGGGGTGTGGAATGTCCAGAATGGAAACATTTTGTCTGGCTAGCAGGGGAAGATAAGCTCATAGAAATATCCATAGATGGTGCTCTGAAACTACAGTTCCCCTTCTCGCCAAATTTGAATACCCTTCATGAGAAAATAGAAATAAATATTTGATTTAGCCCAATGCTCTAAATCTTGAATTTCAAGTTTTGATGGTGTATGGCCCCAAAAAATATTTCAAGGGGGTCTGTGGTGAAGGAAAAGTTGAGAACCCCTGGTGGGTGGGCATAGCAGAATTCAAATGGCACTGTGAATTCAGATGATGTATCCCAGAACTAGTTCGCACAGAATTATCCTACAGAAACATCTCCAGTGGTCCAGAGCTTATTAACTACAAAAAACCCATCTTATTTAGAAATCATTTCAGTGTAAAGACTGAAAGCTTCTACTTCCATAGAAAAGACTGCTAGTGAAGGAGCAATTACCTTAGCAAGGGTTTGGTTTATTTAACAGAGAAGAGGTTAATTTTTGATCAACAAAATGTGTAGAACATGATGCAAAAGCAAGGGATTATTGTCCCTTAGCAAAGACCAAACAGAACTAATCCATTCTTGTACACTGTATGTCAGTGTTGCCTGTAAATGGGCTGGCCATCTGTTGCACACTTCTAACATTATCATATACTTTGCCAATGTGTTACCACTGGTCTGTCTAGCACAAAGCACACTGTGTTGCACAAAATGTTTGGGAGCGGTGCTCGTGAGGTACTCCTCTCCATTTCCACCCTATCTCAAAGAACACAGGACTTATGCAGGCAACTGCAAAACAACAGATTTGCTTGGTTAATCTTCCTATGTTCAAAATCTAGCAAACTTTTTTTTTTTTCCTGCTCCATTTCTTTTGCTATAAAAGCATAGTGATACTGTCTTTGGAAATACTGAGTAGACACCATGTTAATATTTTGACTTTCTGCCTTGTGTCAGGAAGGAATCAAAGTTAGAGGTAAATACTACCTGTTACTACAAAACTTAATACACTATGGAGCAATTATTTCATAAGTGGTGCAAAAAGGCCAGGTGAAAATCTAAAAATCTGTTTTCTGCTAGTCATTTAAAGACTTTTACAATTAGTATATATAATTTTCCCCAGAATAATGGATTTTATTGAAAGATGATATGGAATGTACTTTGAAAACTTCAGATGTACGTATTTTGCTTGTTACTTTCCTTTTTCCTTAAACTTCTTTTAAGGACTGGCACTGCCTTACTACAGATGAAAACCTGTAGCCATCCCATGTATAAATGGCCTTCTGTAACATAGCTTTTAAGTCAGATAGACCTGAGAACAGGCTGTAGGTATATGCCTGTTCATGGTGATTCCTGGCCAAATAATAAGACTTCAGGGCCTTTTTCAGTCCACCTTTGACTTACTCAGAAATTCCACAAGGGGTCCCTAAGAAACATACCACTTTTCTGTTATTTTGTAGAGGAAAAGTCAGTTCAGTTGAAGATTTCTTAAATGTTTTCAAGTTCACAACTAATGGATCAAAAAAAAATCCAGAATTAAAATGCAATTAGGTGTATAAAGGGTCAAAATATTTTTAAAACAGAACAGTTTCTTATAGTGAGATAATTTGTTTAAAGTACTGTTGAGATTCATTTACCTGCGGTATGCATCTGCTTAGTTTAATTTTAGCTGTGTTTTTAATGACGTTCAGAGTACACAAGAAGGCCCCCACAATGCTCAGTTTGATTACAAGTACTTTATAGCTTCCAATTATTTTTACATAATTTGGAAGCTAAGTTTTCAAATATTGATGTAAAATTGCACATATTAAACGCTCTAATATTATTTGATTTTTTTTTTTCCAGAGCAAAGTAGAAGAGATGACTTGGAAGCTTTAGGTCATATGTTTGTGTATTTTCTGAGAGGAAGCCTTCCATGGCAAGGTTTGAAGGTAATGGTTTTTGATATCTTCCTCTATCCTGTTTCCAGATTATCAGCCTTTTTTGCCATGATCTTTTTCTTTTTGGAAGTTTGTCTGCAAGCAGTGTGACTTCAGAAGCTTTTTTGTTCTTGTTTCATAGGCTGATACATTAAAAGAACGTTACCAGAAAATTGGAGAAACAAAACAAGCAACCCCAATAGAACTATTGTGTGAAAACTTCCCAGGTAATGTATGCTCTTAACAAAAATGTTGTGTATTGATTTAGAAAATCAAACTGGCATAGATAATTGTTTAGTACCTGATTTTAAAAAATAAAACATGCTTCCAAATAAGTGTATTATATGCTGTTATAATAGGTACAAGAATTATCCTTTGAAGCAGCAGTGAGCTACATCTGTGGTCTTCAAAGACAGAATCTCCTAAGGGAAACAAAAAGAGTTATGATTCATGTTCTTACAGTGTTGAACTAGTCTGTGCTTATGTCTTCATACATAAAATTTTGCAAGCCTTTTCAGCTCAAAAATATATCCCTTTTTAAACCAAACTGTACTAGGAACAACTTGAAATAATTAAAATAACTTGCAGATATTTTCAGGTGTTACTTCTAGTTCTCCTTAAGTGCACAGAGAATGAGATATTGGAAAATTGGAGAGAAACATACATGACACTTCTAAAAACTTCAGTAATCAGCTTGGGATGGGGGACACACCCACAATGCAGACATGATTTTGCCACAATTAAAACCAAACACCTTGAAAAGAAAGCACAATATTATTGATAGGCGAATTGGATTTTCTGGGAATAGCTTATATCAAATTTGATTTCTTCTCTTGAAAGGAAATCCTGTTTACATCAGGCTGTTCGTACAGTTTTTTTATGTCATGGAATCTTAGTGCTTTTGGCACTCTTTCTTAAAATATTCTCACAAGTAATCTTAAAACATAGTCAAGGGGAATCTACTCTGGATAGAAAGCTGTTCGACAATTCTAAGTATGTTGTTGCCAAATCTGCAACATGAAATGATATTCCACAGAGATCTGTGCTGGATCTATTCAGTGTTTTTGAGTGCCTCGTGTAATTGAGGATGTTTATTAAATTTGGATATGGTAAGTTTGAAATTTAGGCTTGACCATGGAGTTAGAATGAAAGGATCCTGAGAGATTGCGAATACAGTCTTAAAAATACAACGTCCTGTTCAATAAATTCAAGGCAGTATTATGAATATAGGGTCAAATATAAATTAAGAATTTTGGGATACAGAAAGATTCCTTAGGTAATGAGTCAAGTCGGTCAGTCACAAAGTAAATGCAACTGAGCAGTGTCATGCTGCTGTATCTTTAAAAATAAAAACAAATTAACAAAACCTCTATCCTGAATTGGATTATATAAATATGATTTAGCCTGAAAGATACAAGAATTGTCCTTTCCATTGTACTTGATTCTGTAAAGCCTCAGCTGAAGCAGTATGTTCACTTGTGGGGACTGTACTTCAAGAAAATGTAACCTATCTAAAGTGTATCTCCTAAAGAAGTCGGAGTGTTTATAGGCCATGTTGGCTAGAGCTATCGTCAGAGGAGGACTTGTTTATAGTCAGGCTTGTAAGGGAAGGAAGTTCTTGTGCACATTCTGGCTGCTACAGACATGAAAGGAATCGGCTTGCTAAATCTGCAGCAGCTAGGACAGAGTAATGAATGTAATAGTTTAAACTTGAATTGTTGTGTTTCAAATATAGTGAAAAGCATGAAGAAATTACCATTGCCATGGGGACTGTGGAGCTTCTTTTACTGGGGTTACGTGAAAACAAACCAGACAGACAAGGCTGTAGCCAGTTTGCTGTGGGATAGTGTGGTGTGCTAGATGGCCTTTTGAAGTTTCCTGTGGGAAAAATTAGTGCATTACCAATTTTTCTTAGGTTTTTCATTTCACTTTCTCCTGTGTATTAAAAAATAAAACCTCAACAAAAACCAAAGCAAGTGACAATGACATTTTTTACAGACCTTAAGAGCAAATGTGTGAATGTATCTTTGAACTAACAGAAGTTCAAATGTGGGGAAAAAAAAACTGTTCCGGAATAAAAAACTTCACCATCCACTAATGCATGCATGTCTTGCATGTTGATTTTTATTTTTTTAAGTTTTTCAATGTCAGATACACCAAGGATTTTCTACCTTTTCCTGTCCTTCTTGTCACTTAAGACATAGAATAGAATGATAAGTACATCCGCTGTCATTTCAGTTCTTTTCAGTCAGCCTGCAGACTAAGCTATCTGACTGGTGTTCCATAAGGCAGGACAACTGTAGTATTGGTGAAAGATACTTTAATCTTTGTCACGTGTGAAACATTTATCTTTTGCATCCCCAGTTCTGTGGAATTGTACTGTCTTTGAGTGTGCAAACTACTGCTGTTTCAAGCCCTGTGTAAAACACGAGCAAGGATTTATACTCTGGAGTTTCTGCTTCAAATACATAAGGTATTTGATTTTTTGAGTCAGTCAGTTGTAACAGATTCAGCTGCATTAAATGGCTCAGTTCCAGCCTTCATACCTCTGAAGACATGCCTTGTGTACTTTTGGTTTCTGCTTTACACTGGGAAAGTATGGTTAAAGAGGTCTCTGGCAATGTGTCAACATTTTTCTCTGCTTTCTTCAAACACTGATCCTCTTGGCTAGTGTTCCTGAAGAGTCTTGCTTGTCTGCTGGGCTGGACCTTAGGTGCCAAGGAATGTCTCCTATCCGCTGCTCCATTTGCTCATGCCTAAAACATACCACCTAATGCTCTGGGGTTTTTTATCAGAACTGGGTAATCTGGGATATGTCAGCATCGTTGTCCTGTGGTGCGTTCTTGATGCCACCAACATGATGCTGCCTCACTTTTTTTATCAGCAGGCTATTATCAAACCTTCACTTCTCCCTCGTTCTACCCCACTACCTCAGAGTTTAGCTTAACATACCTCACTCTTAGCATTGCCTCTGTACTTCTCACCCATCTTCTTTCAGAAGATAAGTCTTCATACAGCACCTTTGTTGGACCATAAAATGTCTTCTCCAGACTTACTGGAAACTGATGTATGGGTCAGGATGAATGTGCAATGATATTGTTGTGCTGCTTCTGACATGCATACCTTTTCATAGGATCAGTGAGTGCTGGTGGCATCTGCTTGTAACATAATTGATCCTCTGACTTTCTAGTCATATAGAGGTGCCTTCTTTTGTACTTTGGGACTATATGAACAGCCTTTTTGACTTAAGAGTGATTAGTCATTCTTTTTCTCAGAATGGCTTGTCTGAGGGTGGTTTCACACTTTCATGAACTACAGAGGTTCCTAAACAAGGTAGATTTTAAGAACATCACCTGGAACTAAGGTCCAAGGACTCGGATCAAGTGCTTCAACTGATACATACCAGATTGCAAGGTGTTGTAGTATTCTGTTCCAAACCACTGCAGTGTGGTGGTGGTTTGGTCTGGTTTGTGTGGGTTTTTTTTTGGTTTGGTTTTATCACAAAGGTGTGAGTGGATGCTGTCTGACTGAACCAAAATTTCAGTATGGTTATGTTGTTGCTCTCTTCAATCTTATAGTACTTTAGCTCTTTCTTATAATACCTTAGGAATGGAAAGACCTATAGGACTTCTGCAAACACTTGCTAACATTTATCTCACCAGCTACTTTTTAATTATATTGTTTTATTTTCACATGTCCTTTGGTCCTCTCTTTGGAATCAAAGGCCCTTAGATTTTTGTAGTCTTCCATCCTTAAGCATGCTTGCTTCTTATAGCTATTGTCTCAGCAGCCTCTTGTGGCTCAAACCCATTAGGAAGGACGGGACTTCCGTGTGGTCTGCTCATCTGCCAGGAGGTTTGTGCTGGAACTCTTACCTAGAAGGTTCTGGCTGCTAGTGTGGAGTCATACTTCATACCCTTTAATGACTAGGAAAGCTCTTTCCTTTTATCTTTAGAAGTCCAGGCCCTTTCAGAAATCTCCCTGGTTGTCTCTACTACTGGTAGAATCTTATAATTTCCATGTCACACCTATCCATATGAATCTCCATTTGTGTGCTGACATGGTATTTAAGCAGTGATATTAATCTGACATTGATCAGAAGTCATTCTACAAAAGCTCAGGTAACCTTAGTACTTTTCTGCAGTGTTTCTGTTCAGGAAATTTGCCACTTCTGCTCAAGATCTTCACATAACATCATGCCTGAAGCATTCAGCATTGTTGGAGCATTCCTTAGTCATGCTACTGTTGCAGCTCAGCTGAGCCTATACCAAGTTGCTTTTTTGTCAGGACAATTGGAATTGCCCATTTCAGAAAATACGTGTGGATCCTCACTTAAAAAAAGGAAAGTTATATTCCAGTAATGGCTGTTCTTTGAGACGTAGTCCTCCCTGTATGTTCCTATACCCCCTTCTTTACCGGTCCTTAGGCTTGTCTTCATACAGCTAATTGGAAAAAGAAACATTGATAAGTAGAGGTGTTTGTCTCCCAAGTGTTTTGACACAGAGTGCATAAGGATTAGGTTGAATGGAAAATCTTGACAGGTAATGCAAAGGGAAAATTATTAGATGATTGCTTGGTAGGGAGTGTTTAAAATATGGCAGTATATCTTGAAGAATATTCCTAGTTTTAAGCAGCTGTTCTTTCTGGCAATTTATGGATTCATGGTGAACTGAAGCAGTTGAAAAGTTTTTTTCAACTGAGGTTCAGGTTTTATGAGTTAGAAGTTGCTTTAAAATGTAATAGTAATTACTGCTTTTTGAGCGCTATTATAAAGCTTGTAGCAATTATGTACATTTCTTTCTTTATATAGAGGAAATAGCTACTTATCTACGTTATGTAAGAAGGCTAGATTTTTTTGAGAAGCCAGACTATGACTACTTAAGAAAGCTCTTCATGGACTTACTTGACCGCAAAGGCTATATTTTGGATTATGAGTATGACTGGGTTGGCAAGCAGTTGGTGAGTACACTAAGCTACTAGTAATGTACTGGCTTTTTGGTGTGAGCAGGTCTGAGCCAGTGTTAGTCTCCGTTTCAGAATACGTGTCGGTCTCATAGCTGCAGTTAGAGCTGTGTACAGCTCTTACTACAATGTATTTTCAAATGCATTTTCAAACATCTTTTGGCTTGAGATGTTTCATACTGAGTCTCTTTCCAAACTTGTGTTCTTAATATCAAAGAATATCTCCATTCAATCCAAAATGAGGTTGTAGGATTTCTGACTAGTTTTTGAGTTGAGAGAGGAGTTTTAAACTTCACAGGTGATTGTCATTATTGCATGTATTTTCTTGCTTTGGGGACTTTTTTACTACCAATATTTTTAAAATTCAGAGCAATAACTTCTCTGCATCTAAGGTATACTCAAGATTTTATCAGTTCCTTATGAAGAAACTATCTGTATGTTTTCTTCTGATGAAATATGATGTAAAATAACAGTTTCTAGCACAGTTATAGAAAATACTGTTTATATTCTTTAAAGAAAGGGTGAAAAAATTCCAACAAAGTTTTCCAATTCAGATTTTTTTCCTTGCTTCTTTTTAATATGGAGGAAACGGTTTGTATGTGTAAGTTGGACAACTTTGGATCATACATTTTAGTGTGAGGTTTCTTGCATGATTTTTGAAGGGATTGTAGTATTTTATTGCTAAATATTTTTGCAGTGTTCAGCATTAAAAATTACTTTTAGTCTTTCTTTATACTTTCATTGGAATATCCCAGCTGCTAAGCACAGAAAATAATCAGCCTAAAGTTTTTCAGAAAATTAATGTTTGATAATACACAATTGCTACTTCATGAAATTTTGTTAAACCTTGGCTTGCCTTTTCCTCCTCTTTTTTATTAGTCAACATCTAGTGAAACTTTTGCTTTAATTTGACAATTTTGGGCTATGGGGAACTGTACGTTTTGGTAAGACTTAGCAATTGGTAAACAAATAAATTTCAATGTATTTTGTATTTGTAGCCTACTCCTGTGGGTTCAATACATTTGGACCTTCCACTGT
Organism: Merops nubicus; assembly: GCF_000691845.1. Taxonomy (NCBI): domain Eukaryota; kingdom Metazoa; phylum Chordata; class Aves; order Coraciiformes; family Meropidae; genus Merops; species Merops nubicus. Next base: position 1,390 of record NW_008580930.1, on the reverse strand, counting down.
CTTCAAATAGAGATGCATATCGGCATAGCAATAAAATGCAACAAGCCAAAAATCAGGTAAACTGCTTGTATAAAATTAGCAGCATCATTTGTCTTTTGTCTCATGGTGTGTGTGTGCGCTACATTTTGCTTTTGTTAGAACTCCAAAATAAAATTGACTCCAGGTTTTCTGTTTTTCCTCTGATTTAAGCAGATCCTTGTTAAGTGTATGTCTATGTTGGTAGATCTTAAAATGTCCTAAAAGGTTGCTTATCTGATGCTGTGATAGAAAGTAGCTTATCTCAGTATGAGTTTTGTCTCTGCTGCTACATCTTTACTTATTAAAGTTCTGTTTTGAATCATTGTCCCTTCCCCATATCCGATGTCATCTAATAGGGTTCTAGCTTGTATGTATAGCACTTTAATCTTTTTTTTAAATGAGGATAATATCCAAGGTCTTAAAAACATTAGGAATTTAGGTCTATGTCTTTTTACCTAAGTGAAGTTACAGGGTTGTGTTGGTGTACTGTTTCTCACTAGGAATTTTGAGTTTTAGCTACTTTACACAAACATATCCATACTTCTCTATGAAAAAGTAAGTATGCTGATGATGCTGACATACAGTCTTTATAGGAATTGAGTACATAGTGCTTCTGTGCTTTTAAAAAATGTATTTAATAATGCATTTTTTATTTTTATTGCTTCTTTTGCATATATTCCAAATGCCTTCAAAAATGATAGTCAGCAGACCATAGGGCCACTTGTGACTTAGAGCAAGCCAATCCACGTGAGTTGACACCTCACCTAGCAGCTGATAGACATGGTGACTCAATACAGGTATTTTTTAATTCTTTACATGACTTAATCACTTTATAACACTAGCTTTCTGCAGTGCCTGACATGCTTTCTGATTGCATATTGAGGTTACTTTCCAAGAAAGTTCAGAATGTTCTTATTATTCCCTAATTTACAGTTGGCAAACTGAAATTAAAAAAGCTGCAGAAAACTGTATGTCCTTTTGAATGTGAAATTTCTATTACATGTTTCTTTGTGAGAGCCTAGAACAGTGGAACTACCTCTGTTTTTGAGGGAATATACACTAACGTAGGTAAAAGTAACTGAAGTTTAGACTTTTAATGTGTTACTTAGTTGTATTAGCAACTAAAACACTATTCCTGGAATTTAATGTTGTTCCCTAGGCAAATGTCAAATGCAAGCATTAAGTAGCGATTTTTGCTTAAATTTAACTACTTTTGTTAAGTAGTTGCCTAGAAGAATCTTTCCTTGGACAGTACTTCACATTTATTTATTCTTTGAGTTATCTTATTTATTTTTATTTAATTTATTTTATTTTATTTATTTTGAGTTATTTTATTTATTCTTTCAGTAGCTTGATCTAATTGGAGATGTCC
>NW_008580929.1:0-5666 GCF_000691845.1 Merops nubicus | reverse complement strand
GGCCCGGCTGCAAGAGAGAGGAACGCAGTTTTTAGTGGAGACAGCCAGGGAGGAGGGATGTGCTCCTCACGCAGGAGCCGAAAGGGCTCCGGGAGCTGGTTGCTGGCTGTGCTCTAGCGTTGCAGGAGCCCCGGGGACCACGGGAGCTCTGCTTTTGCCAGTGCTGCTGCTCCGGAGAAATCTTTCTCCATCCCAACTTCGTACAACAGAGATGCTCTGCCCCTCTTCACAGTTTTCTACATGTTTTTAGCCCCAGTTACTGACACAACCCCACAAGCAGCAGGAACTTGATGCCCTCTGAGTAATCCATTATGTGGCTTAATTGTTACCAAAAGCAATGATAGCCAAGTATAGCCATGAGGAGCTGGTGGCCACTGTGACACGATGGGTCCTGGTGGGTATCAATCCTTACTCCAAGCCTGGCAGCACTGGAGTCTGTTCTGGCAGCAGGGATGCTCCTGCTGGAACCATGTGTCAGTCCACCACCACCACACCAGACCACCTGGGGACCTTCTGTGGGACATCAGTGTGCTCCATCTGAGCTGCATGAGAGCCTGGGACTGTAGCTTTGCTTTTACATCAAGTGCATTGAGGCTGTTGCCTGCCTGGGCCGGGCTGTGCCTGGTACGGGGCTTGGTCTCCACAAACTGGCCCTTACAGGAACAGGTGGCTTATTCTGGTGCTCTAGCAGTTGACATTTCCATACCTCTGGTTGGTTTTTTTTTTCTTTTTGCAAGTTACCATAATCCCAAGGAATTCTTAAAGGCAAAAGTTTTAAAGAGTGCTGCTTAGGCAGGTCCAAGTGAATTGTGTCATCAAAAAAAGTCCTTGCTGTGGTTTCTTCATTCAACTAATTACTCCCCTGTTGCAGTTATTGAAATATTCCTCTAGGTACGCTTAATTTTTTTTTTAATTAAGGGATGTTTTTCTGGAGTAACTGCAACAATCTTTGAGGGCCAGCTACCACATAGTTAAGGCAAGTTGGGAGAGGAGCTCAGCAGAAGCTTTAAAACTGTCCTAAAATTGTCTTATGATTTGTATATCATGAGGTTGTCTTAAAATGCATGGAATTCTCTTGTTTTGCTCTTTCTCTGTGCTTTTTCCTATTCAGTCCTATTTTCAAGATCTATTCAGCAACTGCCATTTCCCGCCCCCTCCCTTTCTGCTTGTTTTTTAGCAAACTGCATAGTTCTCAGGAGAGCTCCTAATACCAGCAGCAATGACTTCCTAGTGACACATGATGACTTCTTGACTTTGAGTAAAATAACAAGAATTGACAATCTCTGCATGCTAATATAAGAGAACAGGGAAAATGGTTAAATATGAATTTTAGCCTGACAGCTTCTTTCCTAGTAATAGAGAAATATCTTCTCCCCCCCCCCCCTTAATTGCCTTGAAGACAAAGCAATTATTTTTCCATCTTTACATCCAAAACAAATTACATTGTGTCTACCAGGCAGCCTCATGTTGCTGGAGTTTATTAAATAAAACACAGCATTCATTTCATGTTTTGGTTGATCACAGTTCAAATTGTGCTGGTTTTTTACCTCGAGCAACCACACGCTGAAAGGAGGGATGTTCTAGCTAGAATAATAATGAGGAAAAAGGTGTTAATGATCCTGAGCAATCGTGCATCTTTGGGCTGAAAATAAAAGCTGGGTTTGGCTTTTGGGTTGCTCAAGGAGTCAGCTCATTTGTGGCATGGGCTGGATCTTGAGTTAGGTTTTACTTTCTGGTTTAAATGAAGGTTTGTGTTGGAAGGGGCAGCTCAGCCAGAGCTCAGCGGGTCTGTGCCAGCTGGGATGAAGCAGAGCAGTGGTCAGGGCAGAGTGCCCATGTGCTGGCATCTCCAGGGTGGCTTTGCTTTGCCAGGGCTGTGTTTCAGCCACGGGGAAAAGAACTCCTTTAAGCAAAGTGATTCCCCACCTAAAATTCTTCTTCTTTTTATCCAAAGCACAGCATCCCTGAAGCACAGGTTGGCAAAGAGGTCTTGCTGTATTTCACTCGAGCACATCCCATCCTTTATTTAATTCTTTTCCTTGGACTTTATGGTTGCTCCTAGTTGAGTTTAAAAGACTTTTGTTGCTATGCTTAGGTTTGTGCCAGATTTACTTAAACTGGCCAAGAAGGTGGGCAGAATTATCTGTCTGGTTTTTGAACTGCTATAATTCAGATATTCCTACTTTGGTGCCATTTTCTCATGTACTTTGTACTGTAAGAAAATATCTTTCTCAAGCAAACCCTTCCTTGGATTACTCATGCCAAAAACCCATTGCAAGGTGAAAATACTAGATAGTGAAGAGTCAGTTCTTAACTTTTCTACAGAAAAGAAAGAGAATCGATGACTGGAAGTTGAGGCTGGACAAATCAAAGTTGAGTGATTAACTGTGAGAAGATATGAACACTGGGAAAAGCCCATTTGTGTCTCTTGATGTCTTTATAACATTTCTGGATGCTTTTGTGAAGGTTGTGCTTGTCACACTGTAGTTACTGGGCCACCAGAAGAGGTAGGGTGGCATGGGATGGAGGTGCTGAGGCTGTGGGCTGGTCCTTGGGCCCGTCACCAGCTTTGTGCTTTGGCATGGGAAGACCTGCCCTGTTTTCTGGGGGGGCTGGATCTAGTGTGGTTTGAGATCAGCAATTTTTTTCACCAACTTGGCCGCAGGTGGCTGATGAAGGGCTTGGGAAGGGTGGCACATACTCGGCTCCTGCTGGAGGGATCCACATCCACGTTGTGAAAATGAGTGTATCCCCCAAACTGAAGGGAGTTGGGCATGACTGAGAGAGCTCAGCCCATTCTAGAGGCACACCAGGGTACAAAAACGACTTCCTCACTAGCATTACAAAGAACCTGAAGGGAAAACATGGCAGCCTTGTCCAGGGATAATTTTAAACTGTTAAAATGATTAAAAAACTTAAATATTTAACATGGTTTAAATTTAGAGCAGGAACTGGCTGGTGGATCTCTGATGTGCCCCAATCTAGGCTGCTGAGCTGTTCCAGCTGCCTGGGGCTGGGCTGAGACTGGGGCCACCTGTGTGGCAGCCCAACACAGCTTTGCAATCCATAGAATTCGTATGTCCCCTCTTAAGTCACCAAGGGAGGGGCAAGGGGGGGGGAAGTCTCCTCCAAAACCTTTGAAATGAAAAAACTCTAGAATTGCTGCTGTATTCAATTAAAGCAATCACTTGAAGCTATTCCAGATGTTTAAGCGAGGTCAGCATATTGCTGCTCTGTAGCTTGGAAAACATCCTTTCACTCCATTTAAACCATAAAAATATCTCTCATGGATGTCAACCACTTACATGGGGCAGAGACAGTTCATTTCTGCTCTGCTCCACTAAACCTTGTTGGCTAGAAGCACGCAGCCAGAAGGGGAGTTTTTACTTGTGATTTTTTTAATCTCCTCGTTATAAACGGGGAAAGATGAAGGGAGCTGTAGCTTGGAGGGGACAAACCCGAGTCTAGGAGCTGCAGCTGGATTTTGGAGCTGTGCAGCTCTCCACCGTCAGGCAGTCTGAGCTGCTTTTCCCCGGCTGCCACCTCGCTGGCTGGCACTTGCTGCTGCTGCCACCGCACGCTTGTTAGCAACCGCTGTTTGTACCCAAACACTCTTCTTCATTAGGGTAAATGAGCTAAAACAGCAATCAAGGCGGAAGGAGAGGCCTAGGTATTTACAGGCATGGATCTTCCTCGGTGTCTTGGGCCAGTGCTGAATGGTTCCTGCTATAAAACTCCTTTCTGCTGGCTGCCCTGTGCTGGTGAGATGCAGTGTCCCCAGCACCACCCATCCTCATCATCTCCCCAGCTCCAGCTTCCCCAGCCAACCGTCTCCATACCCCACCTATGCTTTGGGATATCTTATTTGATATTTCTGTTAATGACTCCCTCCATCCAGGAGGTATCCTTAAGCAAAGACCTCTGTCAAAAAATACTGGGAACTCAACATGAAACAGAATATGGATGGTGATAAAAAAGAGCTCCTGTTGGTGTATTGATTAAAAGCCAAGCAGGAGTACTCATTAAGCAGAAAAGGTTGGATTTCCTCTAGTCTTCATGGATTACAGAAGGAATTAGTACAGAAAAAATGCCCCTGCAGCAGCCTGATCTGCATGGTCCTGACCTCACCATGCAGGACAGCAGCATCCAGTTTCTGTAGGGGGTTTTCTTGAAAAAATCCCTTCCACCTTACCCAGGGGAGATGTGTCCTAGAAATCATCAAATCATAGAATGATTTGGGTTGGAAGGGACCTTTCAAGGCCATCTAGTCCAATCCCCCTGAAGGGAGAAGGGGCATCTGCAACTAGAGCAGGTTGTCCAGAACCCCGTCCAAACTGATCTGGAATGGTTCTGGGGATGGGGCACTGACCACCTCTCTGAGCAACCTGGGCCAGGCTCTCACCACCCGCAGCATAAAAAATTTCTTCCTCACATCTAGTCTAAATCTCCCCTCTATTAGTTTAAAACTGTCAGTCCTTGTCCTGTCACAATTGGCCCTGTTCAAATGTCTGTCCCCATCTTTCTTGTAGGTCCCCTTTAAATATTGGAAGGCTGAAATAATGTCTCCCAGGAGCCTTCTCCAGGCTGAACAACCACAACTCTCTCAGCCTGTCTTCACAGCAGAGGGGTTCCTGTCCTCTGATCATTTTTGTAGCCTCCTCTAGACCTGCTCCAACAGGTTCCTACCAAGCCCTGAGGTGCTGCCCTCTGAAACAGTAATGTGGATGTTTGCAGTGCAGAAGCAACAGCCCCCAGACGCTGTCCTGAAGAGAGGCTGCATGCCTCTGGGGAAAAGGAGCCCCAAAGAATCAAGGGGATGTGAAAAGTGCCTCAAAATGATACAACAGGTATCTCCCGGCAGCAAAACCCGCTGCAGTCCAAGAAGGAGGACTAGAAAAAGAGGATGAGAAGTGCTAGCCTGCCTTCCCTGCTCCCCCTCCCCTTTTTCTTTTAATTACTAGCTTGGTAATGGTGAGGTAGACTTGCAAGAAGAGGCAGGAGATGCTGAATCTCATCACAGCTCCTACAGCAGGAGAGAAATGATGTCTGCGGTGCGGTGGGAGCTGAGGGACGCCTGCTGCCTGGGCTGCTCCTGAACATTCTCTTGAGAACGAGATTGATTTGGAGTTTTATGTGCTTGTTTTTACAGTGTTTATCCCCAGCTGGGCTGTCACTGTAAAAGCTGTCTCTGCCTCCATCATCAGCCCTCCTTAAAGGGATTTAAAAGCCAGGCACAGAGCCGAGAGCGAGGGCTGGCCCCTGCCAGCCCCAGCATCACTCACGTGGGTCCAGCTTCAACACTCTGGCCTCGTGCCTTTGCTGTTAATTTTCGGCTCTTTTTATTTTTAATCTTTCCATATTTACCTCTGCTGGAGCAATTCAAGAGGAGCTGTAGTTAACTGAAACTAAAATTCAAAATTCTTGCTAAATTAAGCTAGTGATGTATTTCAGGTTTAAGACCAACTCTCTACATTGCATCACCTAAAAAAATGGCTTCAGGGATTTTTTTGTATGTGTCTTCATAGCAAAATGGAAGTAGACAGATTGAACAGCACTTTTCTATGTTACCTCCATCTCTGTTACATTAAAGCATTTACCAAACTTAAAGTTACCAATGTTAGCACTACTGCAAGATAGCTAAACATAGAATCATAGAAACATAGAAT
>NW_008580928.1:30978-36667 GCF_000691845.1 Merops nubicus | reverse complement strand
TGCAGCAGGGCAGCTCTGAGCACTGCAGGCAGGGAGCACAAGCAGGGTGGGTAGCCATGCAGGGTAGCTGGGGGTAGCACAAGAGTCCAGTCTGGGCCTCAGGGTAGTACAGGACAGTATGTGAAGGAGGGCTCAGGGGGAGCTGGGGGACCCTTCGGGTCCTGGGGAGTTGGGTCCTGCCCTGGGGTGGAGAAGAGGGGTAGAGAACAGAGGGAGGAAGGACGACAAGGTGCTGGAGGGCAGTAGAGAGGGGTGTGCTAAGGAGACAGGGCACTAAGAGGTGATTGATGGAGGGACAGCTACATTTTTAAACACGAACTTCCTCTGTTTTACTTCCTTTCACATTTCCTTCTGAAGAATGCACATCTCTTTGGGTTCACAGCCAGTCTGTACTCAGACTGGTGCTGTGATTTGGGAGCTAAGGAAGGGATGCCAAAGTGGCTGAGCTGTGGGCTGCAAACCCTCCTCCCTCTCCCTGAGGAGACTTTCCCCATCCTAGGGACAGGGTGACCTTGCTGAGCACAAAAAGCAAGTGCTCAGTGGAATCACAAGAGGAAGACTTCACTGTGAGTCTCCAATATTGATGAATCCGCAGGAACAGCAATTCCGTAAATGATTAATGAGTCCCTTCATTATTCATGCCCGTGCCAGGTGCTGCCAGGGCAAGTCCCACTGCAATCTGCCATTGCCTGCGTGCTGCCTCGCCAGAGCTGCTGCTGCCACGTGTGCAGCTGCTCCAGGACACGGCTTCTATGCCATACAGTTCCACTCTGCCAGATGAAACATCAGAGGCACAAAAATGCTGCTGAGACTCCACTGCCTTTTTATGTCTTGGTTTGTTGTTGTTGTTGTTGTTTTGCCACGGGCTGTTATTGTGTAGGTTTCAAGGTTTAACAGAGCCAGGATATTCAGTATGAGCAGCTTGTGTCGTAGGTCATGCAGCGCGCTGTGAAGGAGGATAGACTGAAGGATGATAATGATGCTTTCTAGTGGTTAAAATCTAACAAAGGTCTCATCTACCATTCTGTCTGCAGCCAGCAATAAGGAAGGAAATTCCATTGGTGTCTACACATAGAGGAGCAGGAGTCAAACCATTTGATCTGGACTTCCCCTCAATCCCAAGATTTTCAAATCTGGCTTAAGCCTCTGGAGATGAGGCTGGAATGCTCTGCCAAGAGGGACATTCATGGCTGACCTCCGTGGCTCTCCTACCCTGCAGCTGGAGTTTGACTTAGCCACATCATTATCTCAGTCTGCTCTGCTGGAAATGTTATCATGGAGTATGGGGATTCACTAGAAACACTCCTTCCAATGTAGGAAGATGTAATTATTATTGCCATCAGAGAAAGGAATGACTAATAACGACCTTCAGAGAGTGTTTCATTTATCCTTTGCTCAATGGCTTCAAAGACAACTTTAAAAGGCATAATTAAGTAGCTCAAGTGCTGAAACTGCCTTGGCTCTTTTAGTTAATTTCTTTCCAATATCAAGACATAAAGTGGACAATGATTTCCCAGCAGGCCAACAACCTCACCCTTAAGGAGCTAATTGAGCTTACATCTGTCTGCTTTCCTGTTTCACTCTTGCAGTGCACGTCTACCTGTTGTTCGCTTTTTTCTCCACTGTTTCCAGTGATATTGCCCAGAAGAGGAGAATGCCCTATTTCCATCTCACTCTGCCATCTCCTTGCAGATTAGTTCCTCACACCCATAACAGAATGATGTTTTTTGATGACCAACTGCATCTGCATGAAGGATAAGCCTGATTTGGCAAGAGAGTTGAATGACCCAGCGTGTTTATCTCTCAGCACTGCCTTTTTCACCAGTTTAGTAGAGCGTGGGATGTTTTTCAGTCTTTTTGGGTCTGCAGAGGGAAAAGCTGGACATCAGTATGGATGACTATGGCAGTCGCTCCCCTATTATCTTGACCAAGCATCCCCAATGTGACACCACAAACTGACACTCTTACACAGGCTGCTTTGATTAAAATATTCTACTTATAGCATCTCCACACAGTTAAGAGTTGGGATTTTTCTGTGAGGATGACTAAAATAGGGAGAAGTCCTATCCCTACTCTGTCCCTTCCCAGCTCACTGACATTCACACCATCAGCTGACACCAGCACAGCCACAGTAGGGGTGGAAGCAGGGAAAGGCTGCACCTGCTCTCCATCCTATGGGTTGCAGCATCCCTGCCTCTGTTAACAGGGAATGAATGATTGCAGCTCATCCTTGCTTCTTCTAGTAAATTTATCCTTATGGTAGTCCCTGTAGTATCAATACCAATTTTTTAAAACCATGCATAAACCTAAGACACAGCCAGGCTGCTAATTCTCATTAAGTGCTTTCTAGTATGAATTTTTAAATATGATGCTCTTTTCTGTTAAACAAATCTATCTGCTTTAGATTATTTCATCAGTAAAAGGCCTTAAAATGAGTTACTATAAAATAATTTTGGAAAGCTAAACAAAAGAGAATGTTTAAGTAAACCCACAGATGCTTTCCTGACCTTTCTGGATTGAAGTCAGCTTTCAAAAATAGCAAAGCAGGTGTCTGGAATTCCTTTATAACTTCATGTGTCAAGGGAGGCTGTTAAAATTAATGGACTAATACCAATGTAAAAGAGGGAAAATGAATTTGATTAGTTTTATTACTCACCCCAATGTGACTGAGAGATGCCAACCTGTTTGCATGAGATGTTGCAAGGCAACTTTCTGGCTCATAAAAGCCTCAGCAAATGTAATACTGAATACAGGGCAAACCTAATGAGGTTCCTAAATGATTAACTACATATCCTCTTTCCCACACTGGAGACTAATTACCAGGCATTTTCATAGGGTAGTCAAAACTAGGCCAGACGTTTTGATCTGAGACATAAAGCCAACCTTCCTGCTCCTTGGCTGTGGGTAAGTGAGCTGTGCTGCTGGAAGATGTTCCTTGCTCCTCTGTGTTACACCTCCAGTCCTGTTTTAAAGTGGGTATCTGTTGTGGCTCTTCCTTGACACTGCAGTGCCCAGCCCAGCAGTGGCCATGGGCACTGCGTCAGTCACTGGTGAGCGGGAGGCTGAGCCCGCAGCCAGCCCACCCCAGCAGCAGCTTTGGTGAGGATGGAGCCTTGTGGTATGGGCTGTGCTTGAGATCTGCTTTGGAAAAGAGACATTTTCAGATGGGAGCTTTCTGAGTTGCCCAGGAGAAAAGCTTGGATCCACATAAAACTATAATGCACAGTGATAACAGCAGGAAACTTCACTGCTTTTGGTGATCTCTTACCACCTGGCTATAAAGAATTCTTTAGAAGTGAATTTAGGCAGAAACTAACACAATTTTCTCCACTCTGCATTTATAAAAACAATTTTTTTTTTTTTTTGGTGGTTGAAATTCCTTGTAATAATTACTTAATTCTTTACAGACAGTGACATTCTATTTATGCTTTGTGATGAAACTGATAAAAAATAGGTGGCAATTTGGAAAAGCACAAGAAATATATAGGTATGCTTCAGTTGAACAGTACAGTCATTGCTATGATACATGTATAGGTGAGGGAGGGAACGTGGCTTAGAGATGGATGTACCTGCACCAGTTGCTAAAACGCTTTTCAATGAATCTAGTGAGAAGGTAATATTGATAGCTGAAAAACAGAGCAGGTATATTTATGAACTACTGCATGAAGAAGAAGTAAGTAAATTTTAACCACGCTCTTAGAACTGCGGAAAATTCAGGTATATGTGCCTTTGATTCATATATACGTATGCCTGTATATGTTGCATATAGATTATATTTGTGTTATATATGTAGTATATAGAATATATATGTGTGCTTTATACAGATGATACACATGATATAACTCTAAAATAGCCAAAAGTTTTTGATTGCCATAGGGCTGAAGTTCAGCTGGTAGGAAGACTGCACTAGCAACTCCATCATCTTCCAGGAGAGGGCAGTCATATATGTCCACAGGGTTTATAAGCAGTCTATGAGCTCAGAGAGGACACAGAGAAAGGTGTTATCTAAAAAATACGAACATTTATTTCTGCTTTCATGGCCTTACTGATTGGAGTACTGCTCTCAGACTAAAACATGACCCTGAACTTTCTGAACCATCAGTCTAGAGTCAAAAATACTCTAATAGAATCACAGAATCATTTATGTTGGAAAAGACCTTTAAGATCAGTCCAACTGTTAACCTAACACTGCCAAGTCCACCACTAAATCATGTCCCTAAGCACCACATCTACAAGTCTTTTAATTACCTCTGGGGAAGGTGACTCCACCACTTCCCTGAGTAGCCTGTTCCAATACTTGACAACCCTTTTGGTGAAGAAATTTTTCCTAATATCCAATCTAAACCTCTCATGGTGCAACTTCAGGATATTTCCTCTCGTCCTACCACTCTTTACTTGGGAGAAGAGACTTACAATCACTTTGCTACCTCCTCTTTCCAAGTAGTTATAGATAGCAATAAGGTCTTCCCCCGACCTCTGAGCCCCAGTTCTGTCAGCTGCTCCTCACAGGATTTGTCCTCTGGACCCTTCAGCAGCTTCATTGCCCTTCTTTGGACATATTCCAGAACCTCAGTCTCTTTCTTGTAGTGAGAGGCCCCAAACTGAAAACAGGTGCAGCCTCACCAGTGCTGAGTACAGGGGTACAAACACTTCCCTACTCCTGCTGGCCACACTATTCCTGATACAGGCCAGGATGCTATTGGCCTTCCTGGCCACCTGGGCACACTGCAGGCTCATATTCAGCCAGTTGTGGACCAGCACCCCAGGTGCTTTTCCTCCTGGCAGCTTTCCAGCTAAGTGCAAGCCCTGGGGAAGAAGGACTGTGTTGCACCTTTCCTGCAGCCCAGGCATCCAGGCAGCAAGCTGTTAGTAGTCCAAACAGCAGCTACTTCACCGGGAATCATCTGAAGGGTGCTATTAGTCCCTTTTGTTATGCTAATGTCAGGTGGAAGTCAACACAAGTATTAATTGCAAACCTGTTCAGTCGAAGTGCTCTGAGACAAGCAGGCATTGTAATACAGCTGAGAAGCTTTGTGTTTTATTTTAATTAACTCGACAAGAAAGGCAATTGAAATGAAATGTTTTCAGTTGTGTTTCTCTACTGCTAATCAGCAGCTCATTATCTTTAATCACTCCGGCAGGGCTGTTCGTTTCCAGGGCTGTGACTGAGCGCCTGAGCATGGTGCATGGTGGCATGTGCTGCAGGTGGGGTGAGAACCCTGTGCCCATGCAGGGAGGGCTGAGCCCTGTCACCGGATCCACAGTTACCGTCACTGGCACCCACCAGACAAGCAGATCCAGCTGCTGTCCCGTCATTTCGGCAGCCTGTGCTGCAGCAGTGTGGGGCAAAGGGTGAATGTGTTCCAGAAGGTCATGTGCAGCTGTGCCAAGAAGGTAGGTCCTGGCCCTTCCTCTCCTGCTTCATCCTTGCAAGGCTTTGGTGACTTCATGGGTCATGATGCATTCACAGAGATGCTCAGATCCTAATGCATGGTTGCAAACAATAACTTGCCTTCCTAAGGGCCAGTCATGGCAAAAGGACCATGTTTGGCTGGATCTTCTGTCTAGCTTCCTCCAGGCCTGCAGCATGCTTCAGGGTATAGGCACCTCCAGTCTGCCCAGAAGCAGACCTGGTGCCTAAAGCAGTCAGTGGTGCCAACCCTGGGGAGCCAATGGCACTGCCAGGGCT
>NW_008580928.1:16919-30947 GCF_000691845.1 Merops nubicus | reverse complement strand
ATGCGCCTCTTTCCCTCTGTACACCATGCAAGGGACCTCCTCTCCACCTGCAAGGCCAGCAGCCCTGGGCTGACCACTTCTCTATAAAAGTGTGGGACTTTGAATTCTTAAGAAAATATTTATAGCTTGCAATTGCCTCCAGTTCATTATTTTCCTATATGTTCCTTTTTTGCCAGCACAAGGTGGTTAACTGGAGAATGAAAACTCTGTTAGTTCTTGCAGCTTTTGGGTACCAAGCCCAAATGGCCTTTTCCATCCTGAAATGATGGGGTTTTCTTGTCTTGCTTCTCTGTCCCCTAAGAACCCCATGTCCAAAACTGACGTATCTCTCTCCTTCATATGTTTCTCATTACTGTCCCACTTAACCACAGAGTAATATTAGTGCCCATGTTTGGGGAGTTATTTTGGAAACAAGCATCTATATGAGTCTCAGAATTTCAAGGTTTGATAGTTTCACTCATTCTCGTGTACTGCCAGTCTTGTAACATTTAGTACTGGTAAATTCAATGTTGCTACTCAGAAAAGGACTGTTTCCCGGGCTGTGGTTATAAGCATCAAGCAGTATTTTGCAGTATTTAATTATATAGTGAGAGACACGTAGGTAGTGGATAACAAGCTGTAGATAAATTACCCAAAAGAATGAAATCCTTGTTTGGAAGATCCAAAAGCCAAATTAAACACAGATGCAATCTAGAAACAGATCCAGACAAAAAGCAAAGTTTGGCTGTGGTTTTATAAAACCTCATCCAATACATGGAGTTTGCAGAGCCACACCCCACCTCTGAGATTTTATATATCTGGATCACTGATAAGAAGAGCTGGCAGTGTTAGCTACTGCCAGATTCCAGATGAAATAATTCAATATCGAGCAAATGCAGATGATGAGCAGGGTAAACCTTAGAGCCAGAACACCAGACATGAAATTCTACCTTTGGGTAGTACAAGTGGTCAGGGGAATCTTCAAGATCTATAATGAAGCTGTATTTTGTACTATTGGATACTGGCCTGGTACCCCAAGAACTGATGGCAAAGCTCCTGCTGACTTCAGGGCAGCTGAAGCAAGTGCTGTGGGTTGCCCAGCCCTTGGACTAGCAGGAGCAGAGTCTGTGCAAGCTGTCTGCACCGAGCCTGGAAACAGTCCCTGCCACGGTGGTACAGGGCTCTGCAGAGGCTGCTGGATAGCTCCTGGGAGATGGTGCCACATCTCCCCACAACAGACAAACTCGGCTCAGCTTGTACATGCTACAAAGCCCAAGGAAGGAGCAAAACCTAAATTCTTTCCTGCTCATAGGCTGAGATCTGTAACTTGCTGTCTGAAAGCCTTTGGGATCCTATGGTTCATACCTCCTTGGTTCTTCCTGGAGTTAATGTCTGTGAATCTCCATCCTGCTGCAAGATGATTTGCTTTGTGATGGGTTCAGTACACATTGCATGAGCGTGTTACATCAGGCAGATCTTGCATAAAGGTTACTACTTTTTTTTCCCCCTTTTTTCTTTTCCATTTGAGTTGTTTAGAAAAAACACAGCCTATCCAATATTTAGTAGGTACCTGAACCAAATTGCTTTATTGTTCCTCATATTTTCAGAGAGCCTCTGTAACCTTTTCATAAAGATGAAGGTAGGTGACCACCATCATTATGAAAATGAAGGAGGTCAATGACTACCAGAAATATTTATTTGAGATGGCAAGGGCTCAAGATCTGTCAACCAGCCACATGTGTTAGAGCAGCAGCCACAACCAGAGCACCCGTGTCTGGATGTGCGTGAGGTATTTCAGGTTTCCTGGCTCTACTGTTAGATGCCACATAACTCTGTGGGTCAAGTTCACTCCTAGCATAGGTTCCGTGATTTGATAATCATCTGCCTTTGGGCTACTGGTGCTGCACCAGGGGCTTATTTGGCCCATGGTGTTTAATTTAGATCGTGTTCAGTTTGAACTAGCATTGGTGATTTCACACAGCAGGCAGGCTTTACAAACAGGAGTTTTCACCTCCTGCTGTGTGTGTCCCAGTGCATCTTCTTCCCCCTTTGAAAAACTGTTCTCTTTACTCTTGTTGTATCTAAGGGAAATATGCATCAATGGAGAGAGAAACGTGGATTAGCCCCCACATCTGCTTACCTCTCCACTAAGGAGCAGGGTGAAGCAGAGGAGTTTTGCCAAAGGAAACAGTAGCAGAGAGCACTGCTCATGTAGATAGAAGTAAAAAGTCTGCCCTGAGGACAGCTTGTCAAATGAAGCCTCCTGTGCCATTAATTACAGTTCTAAGGTGCAGATGAAATATGTGTGTGATAGAAGAGGTTTGCTTTTTAAGGTACTGTTTGAGTGATTTTTGTAAAGAGACAGCATCGAGCCAAGTCTTCAGCTCATGCGTAGTAGGATTTTTTTTCTTGTTGCTCATAGACTCTTGTCATTTCATTCCCAAAACACAGATTGTAGCTCTGGTTACATTTCCAAAGGCTGACTTCTTTCTGGGGAACCTATGGGAAGGGCCCTAATACTGACAGTCTGTGGGTACATCAGCTCTCACAAACAATACCTAGATCTGTGAGAGCAATCCTAGAGTCTTTTTGCTTGTCAGAAAATTACAATTTAAATAGACATCCACACAAAATAAAAAAGCATAATGTGATGAATTATACTTCAGCTCTAGTTAGCATTTTTGTATTTCACATCAAAAGTGTAGCAAGACCTTTAATGAAAACATAACACAAATGTACTAATTATAGAAGTGCCCTGAGATCTTGGCCAGGGCAGGACCCCAGTGGTAGATGCTGTATAGATGAGCAGTATAAACCAATTCCTACCCCAGAGAGGTTACAAGGGGAAACTTTGTTGTCTACAGAGGGAAACTGAGGCAGGGAGAAATTTAATCTTTGATTAGTGTCACAGAGGTGATCTCTGGCAGAGCCAGGAACTAAACTTAGCCTGCTGAGTCCTGGCGGCAGCAGCCCTTTCCCTGGGACAGGCTGCATTCCTCCCCTCAGTACCTCCGAGCAATAAATAGCAGTGAACAGGGGAAATGGAGCTGGGGGCTCTCCACTGAGGTTGTTAGTGACCTGGCAAAGCAGTGAAATGGCCAGGGAGGAGGAAATGCAGCTGGGGAAGCTGTGGTCCTCCCCTCTGACTGGTGGGGTGGGCAGTGTAGGCATGAAGGTCAAGGAGGAAGGTGAAGGTGATGAAAGTGACTTCCAGGAACAAAGAGACATGTTTTGAGCTTCCTCCTGAAAGGGTTGAGCCCTATGGGGATGGGTTGGAGGCCAAGCACAGCCCTGATGGGTGCAGGGAGTTGGTGGGCAGCAGGCCCTGGGCAGGCTGCCTGTCAGGATGGGAACAGCCTCTGCACCACTGCAGTGCCAGTGAACTCTGGGTTGCTGTGAATTTTTTCTCCTCCCTATTTTTCTAGCTGCAGCAATGCTCATTGTACTGCCAGATTATCTACAGCATCCCCACTACTGCACAGCAGCCTCCCACCAGTCTCTCCAGCACTGCTGACAGCCCAGCCTCCCCTTGCACGTCCAGCCTTTCTCCTACGCCCTCGTAGCCCTGGCTGTGCCGCTGGCAGGGGTGGAAGTGGCACACGTGGGTGAGCTCCAGGGCTCTGTGTGCCGCATGGTCGGCCTGGCCACACACACTGGCCGTGGTTCACTGTGCCAGCCTCTCCCTACTCAGGCAGCATCAGTCTGATCTCTCCCTTTTAACGATCTCAGATATTTTCTGGAAAATGCAGGAACTTCGATGCCTTTCAGACCCCATCGTTGCTTGGAACTAGCCAATGGGTTGAAGATTTATTACTGAAGGGACTGTGCAAATCTTGTTTCTTGAGGAAACAGCAATGAAAAGGAATATTAAATTGGCAAGAAAGCACTGGGCCAAACTCTGCCTGTAGATGGGTGGATGGGAGTCTCGGTTATTCCAATGCCAGCAGCATATGCCTTTCCAAGGACTTTCTTTAATTCGAGGAGCCTCACACAAGAAGGGAGACTATAGGAAGGGAGGACCAGCACTGAGGGTGAGGCTGGCCTTCAGCTGTGCCCACAGGGAGGAGTGGGGAGGAAAGCCATAATCCTTTAAAAATGAGCAGCCAGGTTTCTGAAGGCATGTGGACTAAAAGAAAAGTACTTTGCTTTCCCTCCCTCCTCCCAGTGAGAAACTTGGCTCAAAGGAAAAAACTTCTCTCCAAATGGAAATGTGATTGCCACATTGCCCTTTGCAAAAGAAACAACTTGACATTTGACCATACGTGGAATTTTCTTAGATGTGTGCTCTGCTGCAAGGCAGATTTCTCCTAGGGTTCTGCTGCTTTCTAAATTAAAATAAAAAAAAAATCAGTGGAGGTTTAATTTTCAACTCTGCAAGCCTTTGGGCTTCTCTGGTCTATTCCCATGCAAGTTTAACATCTCATAATTAAAAAGGGTTTGTAACTTTTAAGTATAATTTTTTTTAATGCAGTGATGCTGTACTTCAAGAATGCCAGGATCCCTGATTAGTCCCCATTAGCTGCTGCAGTGGTGGCCCAGGAGTGGCACTTCAGGACATCCGACTCTGCTCTGCACAGCATAACAGTGATGCTATGTGCGGGTCCTGTTGGTTAGCTCTACCTCAGGGTTTCAGAGGCAAGTCTCCAGCTGCTACAACTAATTCATGTCATTTTTGTGGATTAATAAATTAATAGGTGGGGAATGGATCTAGGATATAGCAGGAATAGTGACTTGGGTTTGTGCCAAAGAGGAGTAAAGGCAGAGTGTGGACCAGGGATTGCTGAGAACTGCAAGAGGCAGCCCCGAGGTGTTGGGAGGCAGCAGCAGCCCTGGCTCTGCCCTGAGATGGGAGCTCTTGGGTTTGTTTACTGCATGTGAAAACGCTGGGATTCCCCTGCCTGCTCCACTCCGCTGAGGGCACGATGCCTGTGTGCAGAAATGGCAACAGGAGAAATTCAGTCCCTGTGTTATCCCTGGGTGGGAACTGGAGAGTGAGAAGGAAGAAGCAGATTCATGCATCAAATCAGGAAACTACAAGGAAGCTTGTCCCTGTAATTTTAAAGCATAAAACATTTGATCTGTGCTTCCTGAATTCCTTCAGGTCCCAGGGCAGGCTGGGACATTTGATCATGTATTGAAAGAACTACTTGCTGCTGGACTATGGAGTACCTCGAGAACAGCTGCAGGATATTTCAGTGGCAGAAGTGACTGCAGCTGACCAGAGAGCAACCCCAGGCAGGGGGGCACCAAGCCAGTCACAAATCTGCCCCCAGCTCTGTGGCAATGCAGCCAAGCTGGTGAGAGTGCAAAGGGCTCTCCTGGACCAGCTGCATCACTTTAGTACACTGAGGCAGGAGTTTTGGTCAAGGAAAGGATGTCACATAAAGCTCCTTTTCCAGCAGTTCTGCAGCAGCTGTTCCTAACCAAAACCCCAAGAGATCGGTGCCAGCTGCACCACCAGCCCGCCATGCAAAAATATTTTTTCATTCATTGAGACTTTTAATAAAAAAGAAAAATAAAGATTCTCACGTTTTTCATGAGCACTGAATGGAGACACCAACTTTTTTCCTCTTTCCTTTTTTTAATAACGATAAGCAAATTAGCTTTACAAAGACTTTGTTTTGCAAGCAGTGCTCCAATCTGACAGCCTGATCCAGTTAATTCTCCTGTTTGCCCCTCACCCACTGTGCATGAGGGACCAGGATCCCCTGCCACAGTCTCACAGGCTGACCATAAGAAGTCAGTTCAGACCCTCCCAGGATTTCCTCCTTTCTGTGCTGGTGGGAGGGGGGGCGGGGGTGAGGGGGTGGACTTTGATCCCCCTGAGGGTGTGAGTACCTGTTTCTCTGCACTGCCCCGCGGTGCTGCTGTGTTCTTAGCCCACAGCTGAGAGTCTAACCACACCAAGGCAGTCTGAATTTCTCCTGAGGCAGCTGGAGGTGCATGGAGTGAAATACATCAATACTGAGAACATAAAACAAATCAAATGCTGTTTTCAGTGCAAACCGCTTGAAAATGCTTCTTATGTGCTATTAAAGCAGTCACAAGAGAGCTTTCCTTTTGCTCCAGAAACATACCTCACCCCTAATGTGACTTAGGGAGGTCGCTTACGTGGTAATCATCTGCTTTATTCACTATTCCCAAGGAGTCTTGTCCTCTTTGCAGAAATTGCCAACAAGGTCACTGCTTCCGTTAATTGTGACTGTGTTTATTGTGAGACGGAGGTGGCTCCAAATGACTAAGAATGAAAACTCCTCCCAGATCATTCCCACTGTCAAACACTGGTGATGAACGTTGGCAAAGAAACAAATGAAAGTGGGTTGTAAAATGCACCACGTTACAGACTCGATAGATACCCTAATGAACAATTTCTCCTGCTGTTCAACTCTGATTCCATTAGCAATTCCTTAATTAATTCTGTCTCCTAACACAGCAGACCTTCACTCAGTGTTGTGAAGACAGCAGTTACTTTGCTAGAGAAGATAAGCTGGACAGATGATCAGATGGAGGATTATCAGAACTTTCTGTTGCTGTTCATTCCAAAAAACCATAATTTGCAATTTGCTCCTATTCTAACTTTGGGATGAAACCTCAGTCTTTTAGGGCTACAAAGATGATTAGGGGAGTGGAGCATCTCCCTTATGAGGAAAGGCTGAGGGAGCTGGGTCTCTTTAGCCTGGAGAAAAGGAGACTGAGGGGTGATCTCATCAATGTTTACAAATATGTAAAGGGTGAGTGTCAGGAAGATGGGATTAAGCTTTTTTCAGTGATGACCTATGATAGGACAAGGGGTAATGGGTGCAAATTGGAGCATAGGAAGTTCAAGGTGAATATCAGGAAAAATTTTTTCACTGTGAGGGTGACGGAGCACTGGAACAGGCTGCCCAGAGAGGCTGTGGAGTCTCCTTCACTGGAGTCATTCAAAACCTGCCTGGACGCCTTCCTGTGTGATGTACTCTAGGTGGTCCTGCTCTGGCAGGGGGGTTGGACTAGATGATCTTTCGAGGTCCCTTCCAACCCCTATGATTCTATGATTCTATGATTCTTTTGGTTATGTGTTGTGTCTAACCTTGGTCAATCTCAATTTCAATGGCATATTTTCAGCCTGGTGAATTCACCTTGCTGTGCTTGCCATAGCACTGGGGAGGGAGAAAGTCTTGGAGATGAGAATGGAGACAAGATGTCAATTATCTGAAGGTAGCACTGAGTTTGGCTGTTGCAAACATTCTGCATTGGTAACGTACCATCTGGGTCTGGCTTTAATAAAGACTGAAGGTAGGTGAAGGTATGATCTCTGTCTGACCTGCAATGGAAGGGGGAGGTTTTCACTCCTTCAAAATACATTTCAGTGTTCCCAGGATGAGACAATAACTCAAGAGTGTCTGACACCTCACCCTCTTTTATCACTGAACCGATATCCTTGATCACGGATGGCTGCAATTAGTCCCCAGAGCACTGATAGTACACAACGACTGCTGTGGCTTTTGCCTTCCAAAAGGACGATACTGCACTTCCATAATTCCTCTTGGGATTTTCCAGCTCTGAAGCCTTTGTCAACTAAACTTGGATTTACAAGCTGTCTAGGCAAGTTATTGATTTCTTTCATCTCCACCTCCCTGCCCAGTTAGGCTGATTTATATGAATTTTGGTAGGAACCACTAAAAGCCTGGCAGAGCTCATTAATTTGTGAATCTTTTAAAGACTTCTGTCATTGTGGAGACCATCTGTTTGCTTGAGTGTTATTTTTGCAGCTGCCAAATCAGGTTTGCAAGACTCTCACCTTCTCCGCAAACCCATCACTCGATACTGTAATATTTATGTTCAGGGCTTGACACTCTTTTTTCCACCAGATCTGTGCAGAGCAAACGTAGCTACACTCAGCAGTGTGAGGCTCAGTCTTAATCCCACTGAAATAAGCAGCAATAGTACCATTAAAACCAGAAGCAGCAAGATCAGATTGAATCATATAATTTTTCTGCGCTTTTTGTGTTCACTGGGAGATTCTTCAGTAACACATGGAATGTTTGCAAAGGGAACTCCCATTTACACTAATTGTAGCTGTGCATGAAAATCTACTGTGTATTGATGGGAAAACAGCTTCAGCCTCAGTCCCCTTGTGCTGGGTGACTCCTGCAGAGCCTGCCAGCAAAGAGCCACTTGCGTGTTTCAGCGATGCCACAAGCTGGGCTCACACTGTCATGCTCAACTTCTCTCCATCCTTGTGCTTGCATTTCACTTGAGTGCTAGGGCAGGCTCATTTTGGTACTCAGTGTGTCAGGAGACATTGCCAGCCAGCACTGAGACAGCTCAGAAGTAATTTTGTCTTTCAAATGTGGCTTTTCTATTTCCTCACATAATTTCAATGGCCTTTCATAACTCCTCCCCAGAGAATGCAACTGCTTATAAATTAAATGAGACTAAAATGTTAGAGAGATTCAGACTATCCACTCATTTCTTCTTCAAGATAAATCCTCTTCCAAGTCTTTGATCTTGTTTTATTTACTGTATATCTGCAAGTTTGCATAAAATGTTTTCTCTGCAAGCCAGCAATTATCACTGGTAAGGTTCACATTTCTTGAAGATAGCTGGAATTTTGCCCCCATTTTCTTTTTGAATGTGCAAAATTATTTTCCCTGCCATTGGAGTGGTGTCACCTGACTTAGTTAATCTTCTAATCTTTTCTCTGGGGTGACATCAGAGGAGTTGATGGAGTAATTTCTTTTCTTGAATACAAAGCTCAGATTCAATTGTGACTAGTAAAAATCTTCTTAATAAAATTTTAAACAATACAGATTAATGCAAAATGTTGATATACCTAGTTATTTGAGGGGGCTGCTATTACTTTTGTATTTGTTGTTTCCTAGAGGACTGTTTTAGCTGTCAGCTGTATCTTGCCTTTTTTCACTCACTTTCCCTTCACTGAGTGCACTCGCTTGAGCTCCTGTCAGTGCACCAGCTTCTCTTGTGACTGTGGTATTACACTCCCCCTCCAAACAAAATAAAATCCCACTTACTGGGACTTGCTGGACGCTTGATTTCTAATCTGAGCCTGGTTGCTTTCCTTGTGCTTCTGGTGATCACCATGTAGAGGTTTAGGCTCACCTGGCCTGTAGATTTAGAGTAATTTCACTGCCACATGTGCATGTTTCACAGCACCCCACGGACTCTGTATTAGTCCTGCTAGTCCCATAGGTATGTCCAGGACTGCACTGAAGCCCTACCAGTGGCTCAGGAGACATGGGGCTGGCAGTGAGGCAGGTAGTGGATGGCCAGCATGGTCCCCTCTTACCTCTCTGCACTTTATCTGGGTGTAATTCAGAAGCTGTGGTTAATTTTGCCTCTCACACTAGAGGACAGAAAGGCCCTCACTCTCCCCACCACCAGCAGGGCTTTTCAAGGGGAGAAACCAGTCTTTGCTAACAAATTCCTAACCATGACTCCCAAGGAAAGCTGCACTAGGAGAAAAAGACTTCAAGCATGTGCTGGATTTATCCAGCTTGTCTGTCTGTGTTGGCAGGAATTTTTAGCTTGTCTGAATGTGGGTTGTGCTCCGGAACCATTCCAGTGCCCAGGGACTGTCCCCACCTACAGGACTGCATTTTGGGCTCCAATGCTCCGAGAGAAGGTCACCCACGTCCTAATGCCAACCTGCTTATATCAGCCTGCAGTTTCTCTTCTAGCCCTGCCCTTCCCCTCCCCCTGCCCAAGCTGTGAATCCTCCCATACCCAACAGGCAGAAATATCTTCACATGGCAAGAAAAAACCCAAGGGAATTTACATAATTTAGAAGGGAGAAGAGCATTGCAGCCATTCTCTCTTTAAACTGCGTGGAAGTCATGCTGATGGGAGATGTAAATGCCTGCCAAAGTGGGCAGTAAGGCGCTTGCTTCAATCTCACGGAAAATTGAAGATTTCATAATCAGATCTGACGTGGTTAGCTAAAGAAGTCATTCTCACTACTCGTGATTTCCCTCTGCCAGGAGAGAGAAAGGCAGAGGGAATGAGAACAATTTGCCTACAGTGGTGACGAACTTAGCAAAACCCTTCCACAAGTAATGTTAGCAGAAGGCCAGCGTCTGGAAGGGCCTGAGATCCCACAGTGAGAAGTGTAGCTCCCTTCTTTCCCTGTGAGGTTTGGATGAGACTGCCTCCATCTGTGGTTCGGTGAGGGGGAGTCAGGAATAGTAAAAGCCTTGGTCCAGCTGGGAGCTTTCAGGTGGACCTGGCTCTTTGCTTGGTCAGATGGCCAACCATCAGGTTGGGGAAGAATTATGAACTCCAGGGACTTAAAATCTTGAAGACCAGATTTTCCAGGGCATTTAGGAATTTAAACCAGGAGCATAATGGGCTGTGTGAACATCTAGGTTAAAAACTAAGTCCTACTATGTATCTTATGTAGGTGACAGGTAGTATTTAGGCAGTAAGGTGACTGTGTACTTGTGCTGTTGCAGGTGCCCTGCACCCAGGTTTCCTCACATATGTCCTCTTTCCCCAGGCATATCAGCTCTGCTCCAGGTTCTTGGTATCTCAAAAGCCCTTTGCACAGTCCAGACTGTGGGTTATCTTCAGGATTTGTGGCATTAACAGCAAGCAAGGCTTTTATATTTCTTCCTGGAGAGCTCCAGAGAGGAGTATGGCCACTCCAGCAAGGGCTTATGTATTTAAAGAGGCGTCAGAGCAATGCATCAGTCTTCCAGGGGAGATCAAATGAGTCCAGACAAACCTTATTTAGGAAATATTCTATTGACTTCCTTCCATACATTACATTTACCGTCCCACTCATGGTGTTTGTCATGGATTTTATGCAGAGGACTGTCTGTTGGGGAGTAGTATGAAGCAGGCTGACCGATGACTGGTTCTCACTGTGTGTTGAGGGTTAAGCATCCTTCAGGTTCCTTGGAAAGCCCAAGTGAGAGCAGTTATTGACAGATATTTATCACATTTCCCACATTGTTTAATACCTCCTAAAATAATATGTGTTTTACTTCTCACCTTTTATTGTTTAGTTCAATTTTTGGCTTTCACATTTTTTTGCCATGACAGACACCAGGCTTATTCATAAATTCCCAAAGCTTTCTCCTCTCAGACTTAAATTTTCCAAGCTTGGCTTTTCTCCAGGAGCAGGCATGGCTCTTTTCAGGCTGAGAGAGAGGGGAAGTTAAAAGAAAGGCTCAGTTTTACTCTGAAAAAAAAGTCTTACAACCTCTCAAAAACCAACATTATAACTAAAAATATTCGAGGAACAAAGCTAATTTTTTTAGCTGGAGTAGTCCTCATCAAAGAAACGTGTTAGTATCGTTGTAAGAATTAGGTCTGATTCGTTCAGCTTTCTCCCCCATGGGTAACTTCATGCTTTAGTGTTTCACTGAAGATCTCTCCTACGGCACAATCCTAATAATGTCTCTGGTAGACAAGCTCTTGCCAACTTTGCTGTAATAGTTTAAGAGGTACTTGTCTTCCCTGTCAATTTTCTCTGCTGGTTTCTCTGCCCCTTTTCCAGAAGATGTTGACCCCCTGTATCAGACTTGGCCAAGGACGATGTAACGGGGGTGACTGAAGCAGAAGTTCCTTAAATTACTCTGAAGATGAGTTAGAGCTAAGACATAAGTCTGTGATTTGGCGAGCCTTCACTGCAGGCGCTTGGCCAGCTCTGCTGGAGGGCTCTAACCTTCAGTGGAGGAGCACCACCACACAGCTGTGAGAAGTGACTTCAAAATCAGCTGGAGCTGTTTGCTCCATGACTACAAGTAAAAAAGGGGATCCCTTGATCCTGCAAATACTTATGCATGTGTTTAACTTTATAACTCTGAGTAGTTCCAGGAACTTCAGTGGGGCTTGAAGTTGAATTGGCATATGGATGCTCACAGAACTGGAGCCTGCGTTCGCACAGGACAGAGCTAAGAAAGCTTCGAGCCACACACGCTGGAGCAATATGTTCCTGTGGTGACACTGCACTTGGAATAAAAGTCCTCCAGTCTGGTTTAGGACTTTTTCCCTTCCCAGATGCATACTGAGATTAAGACCAGACATCTCCATGTCTCCCTGTCTTCCAGAATAGCTAGAGACCACTACTTGAGTCTGTAGGTGGCAGCAGGATGGAGAGGCTAAGCACAGTGCCCTGCACTCCTCCTCCTCCTTGTACAGGCTCCTTGGCAAAGAGCACAGCCTGAGGCTTTGTTTCTCCCCAGGGCTGCCATCCAGGTAAGCCTTACACCAGTGAATATCCTCATGCTGTTGAACAGTGGACCTGGAAGCAGCCATGGACAAAGGCTGCCCCTGACAGAATGAGGCCAACAGATCTTCATGGTGGCAAAGCCTGGTGGCCATGGGATATCCTCAGCCCCACTCACCCGACCCCATGCGGGCAGCCCAAGGGATGGTTTTGGGAACAATATCTACATTGGCAGCTATTTTAGCTTTTTAGTCACTGGCGTGACATCCTGAGTTGAATCCATGGCTAGCTATGCTGCTGAGTAACCAGCAGAGTATTCAAAGGCTTCTCTTCAGAGAGAAAGCAGGTAGAACCCGCAGTGTCAGCCTTTGGGTGCCTAGACTGAAGCATCTAAGTAAAACCAGCTCAAATTTTTCTGAGGTGCTGAGCACAGAGCTCCTAGTATACTTCATGTAAATTAAGCCTTTTTTTTCTTCTAGGCATTTTGAAGAACAATGTTCTGTGGGGCTTCAGTGGCTCATTTCCCAGAGGGTCTGTGTCTGGCCACAGGGTCTGGAAGTGTTTCCCAGAGCACCCTCATTGAACCCCCCTTCCCTCCCTCTGCCCCAGCCTGCACATTGGTCCTGGGTCTGAAACCCTGACATCTGTGAAGGGCTCAGACACTAAAGGCCTATGTCAGGTAAAGCCCAGACTGTCCCTGACTATTCTGGGAGAAAAAGTGGCAGCAAACCACTCCCCCAGGTGCTGAGGGCACCCAGCAGGTCCCACACATCTCTCTGCCAAGCCTACCATAGCTCTAATACTGCCAGAACCTTTGCTTGTGCTTCATTAAGGTGCCTAATGAACACACCAATGTGCTGGGGTACTTTCTACTGACTAGACCAGGCTGGAAATCTCAGAGCAAGCAAAGTCCACATAAACATTTCTGAAGATTAAAATGAAAAATAAAAGTTGTAGGAACAGCCACAAAATGCAGCTGGGGCAGCAATGAAGTGGCATACATTGAACAAGCAAAAGCCATGAAGTTACAGAGAAATCCACACTCACAACAGTATTCTATACCATGAAATAACCTCTAGTAACAGTGTTGCAAAAACTATTTCTCAGTGATTACAGTATATAAAGAAGAGCTTTTTTTCCCCCATCCCCTTTAAATAGATACAGTTTTCCTCCTGCCTCCTCTTCAGCAGTATTTCTGCTCAGACCATAATTTAACCTGCAGATGTAGGAGATACGGAACAAGATGTGAGAGCCTATCTCCCAGCCCCCACCTCCCCCCCGCAGCCCCTCCGGGACGCAGGAGTGCCCCGCTGGTGCGGCTCCCACCACCAACCCTGCCGCACAGCAATTAGTCAATTCTCCAGCACAGATTTGCAGCTTAGCTCTTAAAAGCTGTTTCATAAATATTCGATGGCCTTTCCGACAGGGTAATGTGCCTCTGTGACATTAAAGAGGAAACTCTGCGAAGGGGAGGGATGACAACAAATTTATCCACCAATAGCACACTCTTTTGGCACAAAAGCACATTCTTATCTTTACATCCCATAATGAGAAGGCAGAGACGGGACTGTTGCTACAGCTCCCTGGGTGGGTAGATGTACAGTGCAAGAGGAGGGTGGCTGTAAATCGTTAGATATTTCCCCCCTGCCTTTGCAAGCAGAAGGACCCGTGCTTGCGTTCCCGCTGCGGTTTGCCCGAGCCCCCGGGGAGGAGGACTCCGCACACGATGTCAGACTGCGAGGGACTGCCTGTGGGTAAGTGCCAGATTTATATTTACCCCGCTGTCCTGCCGACTAGTTCACATTCTCAGATTGCAAAGTCCCAGGCGAAGCCGCTCGCTCTCGAAGGGAGCTGGAGCGGCGGCGGGGAGGAGAAGC
>NW_008580928.1:0-16845 GCF_000691845.1 Merops nubicus | reverse complement strand
TGAAGGCGCAGGGGCCGGACAGAGGAAGGGTTTGGTAGCCCGGGCGGGCGCTCGGAAGCGCCTGCGTCCGGAGAGATGAGGGATCGGTGTGTGGGGTCTGAGCTCGCGAAGGAGCTTCTGGGAACGGGTCCTGTAGGACCAAGCTGCGTACATGTCCTGGTCCTGCCTTGATAAACCTTCCCAGATGGTAACGGACGCAGCTAGGGCAGATAAATGTAATGCCAAGCGTTTCTTTGCTGGAAGGAAGCAGAAATGTACCTTATTTTCAAAACAAGCACCTTATGTGCTTTGCCTGTATCTGGGACGGGGTCCTTTACTAGCACCTACGGCTGCATATGTCAAACTTCACTGAGCAGGAGAGCACCGCAGCAAGAAGCATGCTTCTCAGCTGGTTGGGTTTGGGTTTTTTCAACTTCTATAGAAATTGTAAACACTCACTAAAGCCTGCACGAAAGGAAACTCTTGTCAAAATGTTAGACTAATTCTCTGCCAAGATGTCTTGCTATTAAAGAGATGGACCATTAAAAACACCTTTTTATTTCTTTTTTCCTTTTGCAATGGCAAGCATTTCTCTTTTTGTATGTGTGTGTATACATATGTGCCATACACATAGACATACTCTGTAGCACCCATATTTCACTGGCCTGTGAAGACTATGTGTCAGAGATGAGGATCTAGGGCTGGAGAAGGAGAAAGCTGTAGCGATGATTTTTCCCTCCTCTCTCTCTGCTTCCATTTTATAAAAACAGTCCCAAGTCCAAAAATGCACACTCAAAACCAGAGTGGAAAAGTATAAATTATGTATATGGTGCAGAGTGAACTGCACCATGCACAGTTCCCTGGGCTTTCGCTACCGCTGTCTAAAGAGGGGAGAGATGAAGATGAATATTTCCTGCTTGCCTTCCCAAAGGCCTGATCTGTTAACCAGCAAAGCTTCTCTTCTTCAGGCTTTGATTTTAAAGGCTTGGTCTCAGTTTGCTTGTTAAGCACTCTGAGTTGAGGGTGGGATATTTCAGGATGACAGTGACAGTATTTAGCTGGCATCTGATATCAACGAAACTTATATTGGCATGATGGGTGCAGAAGTTAGTGATATCTCAATTACCTTTGCTACCGAGAGGATCTAGGAGGTTCCCTCCAGAAAAGCATTAGTAAATGCATGATTTGAGGGCAGGACGCAGTTTCTAACAGGCAGGAATGAAAAGTGAAAATAAGATGATGTTTAGATGTGGATGTGGATTGGGAGAGTGCCAGCATACATAGGGGAAAAGTTTCTTTTCTCTCTGTTCCCCCAATAACCCTCCCAGCTCCCACAGCTGGAGCCAGTCTTGCCTCCAGCCCAGCTCCCTGGCAGCAGAGCTCACCCTGCCCTGCACCAGGCACAAATAAGCAGCCACAGCCAAGTGGTCACCCACTGCATGGGCCCTGCATAATTTTCTGGTTCATGTATGTGTAGCTCTGTGTGTACATGTGCATGTATTAATGGGCACAAGACCAGCACTGGAGATATAACTGGTGGCACTCCTGTGCAGTTATCAAGCAATTTTAGCTAACCAGTTGCTGACAGCTTGCTTTTTATGTCAGGGTATTTTGAAATCAAATAATTCTCTTTGTGGTTATTGTTCTTTTACTGATGAGTTCAGAGTTTAGAACTTGAGTAGTAAACACTCCATTAAAAGGGTTGCAAAAAATCAGCATCACATTTTCTAAAATAGTGATTAATGCACAGAAATGCCACTTTGCTGAATCCAATGAGCATAGTAAGGCCGGTGTTGTACTTTTAAAATCCTTGAGTTTGAATGTGGCCAGATAATATAGCTGCAAAAAGTTGTTGCAGTGACAGATATCATTAGCACCGCAGTGTGGCTGGGATCCAGAGCCCTGCTTATAACACAAACCGTCCAAACGTATGCGTGCCTCTCTGTATACACATCCACATTGCTATAAATAAGTTTAGCCAAAGCACAGCATTAGTGTCAAGTGTACGTACTGCTTCAGCAACCTCTCCTCAAAGGGTATGCCTCATGAACAACCTGGAGAATTGCAGTTTGTAGTTACAGTAAATTCATGCCAGAATTCTTAGGCTGCTTTCAGCCTACAGAAGAATGTAGCAAGAACAGCTGTGTAATTGTTCCCTTGGACAAGCAGCTCCAAGAGAACTGCTGAATACAATCTTTGAATTGAATAGCTGGATGTGAATGGGTCGATATACCAATAATTTTTCAACTCAAAGCTTTATTCAGTAAGAGTATTGTACTTCTATGCTGGAAATGGTTATGCAGTTTTTCGGGATGAAAGCATTGAGTGTTTTTAAACCTCTGTTTTATGTTCAGTTCCAGCATGGCTGCGCCCTTTAGCTGATGTGGAATGGAAAATTAAACACGTGATACAAAGTTTTATTTTGTTGTTTGAATGTAGCACAGAAAACATAAAAAAAGGAGCCTAGGTGTCAGCTTGCAGATGAAATGTAAGCAAGTGTACTATCATTGTGGACTGAATTCATACCAAAAAAGGCACTTGAAAACATCATTATCAAAATGACCTATTAGAATTCTGAAATTTACACTATTAATTTACCATTGTAATGTGGGGAGCTAAAGAAGAAAGAAAGATCAGTCACTTAAGGAGAAATGCCCTCCTATTTCTTTCTCATTAGCAATTATTGACACATTGATGCTGTCCATTAGTGCCAGCTACATAGATTTCCTGTCATTCCTACATGCAGATAAAAGAAAAGCACATCAATTATTTAAGTGCTTCCTCTTGTGTGTATTATTTTTCTCTTGTAAGAAGACATAGTTCAGTCCCTGTGCAACTGAACAGCTTTTCACGCACCCAGCATTTTGATTAGGAACATATGAGTCATGATGGTTCTGGTTCTTAACACAATCCTTCTGACTTCAGAAAAATCTCTGAAGTCATGCAAAGGTTCTTAAAGTGCCTCTTTCCTTATTTTCTTACTTCAGCCACCGACTGACTTTAAATGGCATGGGTAACTTTTGGTAGGTAACATCATTGTTGCCATAAGACAAGGTATTCAGACGTAATAGATGAAGATTACATGGCTGAAGAAGGAGGAGTAGCTATTGAGATGGGAGTCTCCTATGTACATACTTTCTCTGTTCCTTACTAAAACAAGGGTAAAAAGGGAAGAAACAGAATTGATGGAGCTTGTTCTGAAGCAGGTGACTTGCAAATCTAACTGTATTTCCTTAAAATTCATCCTAAACATTTATTTGCCTAATTTTAATAGAGGAGGAAATAAGACCTTTAATCTGAAATATGTTCCTGACTCTTTAGCTAAATACTTCCTTTCAAAGCTAAAATTACACATTTCAAACATGTCTTTAAGACAGACTGGAACCAATTTGCTAAAATTGATGTTTTCAGAACCAGGATATCCCAGAAACCAACAGGAATTTAGATTTCCTGAAACTCAGCACATATTCTGCACTGTCATGGCGAGTCCATTTAGCTCAGCTGGAGAACGAGACTTCCATCTTCCATGTTGGGCTGTCTCTAAACAGACTCTCAGAATAAATATAGCACAAATACATTTTGTATACAAAAATCATTAGATATGAGTCAGCACATGCACAACCAATACTCCTGTCAAATAAAATTGCCCTACTTTCACATACTCTTCATAGAATAGGACTATGTTCTAGATTAACCTTTCATGAGATTTGATAAATAATATCTAGCTTTTTGCAGATAACTCTGTGTCTCCCTTAGAGCTGGAGCATGAGTTCTGTTTTGCAGTCTAGGCCTTAGATAAAAGGTCTTGACTCAGACACTAATGTTGCCATGTGAGTGGTCCCGCTGAGTATGACAGCTTGCAGTGTGAGAGCCTAAGTAAAAGGCAGCAGACTGACATCACGTTGCAGCAGTGCTGTGCAGACTGCATTTAGTGCACGGGGACGGGCCGGGAAGTGGCAAGGTTTCTCAGCATATCAACCCAGCTACCTGCTGCAGGTTAGAAAGGTATTGGCACGTCTTAAGCATCTCAAAAGAACTGTCTGCAGGATGAACAATAGCTCCTGACCCCACTAAAACCACCGGCACTGGCTTGCATGCTCAAAGCTCCCCAGTAGCATCCCCTGGCCAGGGGAAGGTGAGACCGGGGTGCTGGGGCTCTCATGCCTGCAGACCGAGCTTTGCACAGTGAAGATCTTGCAGCCGGTACTCTTAAAAACAAACAAACCAACCCATATAACCCTTTTTAGCTTTGGAAGAGAATGGGGTGAGGCCCAAATGCCTAGTGACTGTGAATGACTACAGCTACAGCACTGTCATTGATGCCTTGCTGAAGTCACTGGAGTCAGGTGACACTGTGGATTGTCCGAAGTCTGTCTAGAGATTTCATCTGAAGGTCTACAAGTCCAGCCGTGCTCTTGGCTAGCTTGCTGCATGCCATACCAAAAACATTTAAAGATGCTTTGCAGCTGCAATGGACATGACTGAGATAAATGTCTTAAAGAGGGACACTAAACATGTCTGACAGTCAGTATAAATCCTCAAGAAATAAGCATTTCTGAATGCTAGCATTTACTCCATTTAGACCTATAGAATCATAGAGTTGTTTAGGTTGGAAAAGACCTTTAAGGTCATCGAGTCCAACTGGTAACCTAACACTGCCAAATCCACCACTAAATCTTGTCCCTAAGCATCACATCTACATGTCCTTCAGATACCTTCAGGGATGGTGATTCCACCAGCTCCCTAAGCAGCCTCTGCCAATGCTTGACAACCATTTTGGTGAAGAAATTTTTCATAATATCCAATCTAAACTTCTCCTGGCACAACTTGAGGCTATTTCCTCTTATCCTGTCCCTTGTTACTTGGGAGGAGACTGACCTCCACCTCACTACAGCCTCCTTTCGGGGAGTTGTAGAGAGTGATAAGGTCTCCCCTGAGCCTCTTTTTCTCCAGGTTAAACAGTCTCTGTTCCCTCGGCCACTCCTCGAAAGATGTGTTCTCTAGACCCTTCACCAGCTTCAGTGCCCTTCATTAGACACACTCGAGCAACTCCATGTCTCTTTTGTAGTGAGGGGCCCAAAGCTGAACACAGTATTCAAGGTTCAGCCTCACTAGTGCCAAGTACAGGGGATGATCACCATCCTAGCAGAATTAAGCACCAATATTTGGTTTTTGCAAAGTGATGAGAATCTGGAATGGTCTGTGTTATTTAACAGCATTTCTAACTGATGAATACCTCACAGAAATTCCAATCTTGATGTATGTACCCCTTGTTAAACTAATTTCTTTTTGCATTTGGGAAGTCAGGTCAGAAGATAAACATGAACTATTAGATCCAGTCACAAATTTTCCAGTACAGTGTTCTTCCATCACAAAATACAATGTTTTTTTTTTTGCAAAAAAACTCCAGAAGAAGATTTATGGTGACAAGCAGGCTGCACTGAGACACAGGGTTAGGAGCCTGCCAGAGGCACACCTGGCAAACCCTCTCTGCCCAGAAGGGATTTCAAGACAGCCCCATGATCCAAAATATTCAAGGTACTGGTCTGTAAAGAGTTACAATCATGTGTGTGCAGCCTTCACCTGCTTTTCAGGCTGGTGAGGGTTGATCCTTGGTTAAATGGCTCCCTGATGGGAAGAGACTGCCAGGTTCAATCATGGCTTTTAAAGTCATGAGGCTGCAGTGGCCCAATAGTTGTCTCTTCTCACCCACCTTCTCAGATCTCTTATTGGGGAAAAAAGTGCTTTTCCATTTGTGAGAAATCCGAGGCCTCCCAAATCCATGCAGCAGCTTCTTCAGCACTGGTAAAGGGAGAGAGATGAGGGCTCAGGGCAGCTCCCCCTTTGCACTTGTGTAAAATGCCATAGATGGCAAAGCTTGTTCTTTGTCATCAAAAGCAAAGGGGAAAGAAGCTGCTCTGTGTTGCAGCCAGGCTTGTTCTCAACAGGGAGAGAACTTGTTCCAGCCCAGCTCAGCCAAACGTGGTATACCTGTGCATAGCTGTGGAGTACAAGGCTCATCTGCTCCTCACAAATTGATTTCTTAAAACTAGATTCAAAGTTTGCAACATCTGGAAACAGGAAAAAGGCTGTGCTGGTTTTGGCTGGGCTAGAGTTAATTTTCCTCATAGTAGCTAGTATGGGGCTGTGTTGTGGATTTGTGCTGGAAACAGTGTTGATAACACAGGAATGTTTTTGTTATTGCTGAGCAGTGCTTACACAATCAAGACCTCTTTTGCTCCTCACCGCCCTGCCAGTGAGTAGGCTGGGGGTGCACAAGAAGCTGGGAGGGGAGACAGCTGACCCCAAGTGACCAAAGGGACTTTCCATACCACATGACAACATGCTCAGCCTATAAAGCTAGGGGAATAAGAGGGAACAAAGGGGGATGTTTGGATTAGTGGCATTTGACTTCCCAAGTAACCATTACACATGATGGGGAGCACTGGAGAAGGAGAGCCCTTCCAGGCAGTCATTAGAGACAGCTGAAGTTAGCATGAAAGTTTTCAACTGGAATATTGGTTAAGGATCTAGTCAAGGAAATACAGAAGATGGTACATAGTTCTCCAGGGCTCCTTCTCCACCCTCACTGACAAGAGGATTTTGCTTATCTGTGGAAATACTTGGAAGCTGTAGTTTGTCCCAAGGGCTGTGAGCCAGAGCACTTGCATAGGCTGAACAGCACATTTCTGAACAGTCTTATTCCATGATGTTTACAGTAACTGAAGGCACACAAAAAATAACTGATGTGTATTTTCTCCTCCTCTCCTCCATGCCTCACAACATTTTGCAGCATTTCCAACATAGTCTGTGTTAAGCCATTGGCATTTAGAAGCCATAATTGCATTTAACATTTGCTTTTTGCTGTCTGGAGCCCTCTTGCTACAGACCTGTTTTGCAGGCAGTAATTTAGAGGGTGGGACACCCTTCCCTTATTTTGCCATTCAGACTTCAAACTAAATGCCCAGTTTGCCGTCCCACCAAACTGGTGAGTGCCAAGTCACTCATCTACGTATTTAGTTGGGTTTTTTTTCATCCCTGTAATTCCTTTCCTTACTGTTTGTGATCCGCTCCTTCACCACACTTTAATGATTTCCACATTTAAATTTGCAGTATTCAGGATTCCCTTAGATCTCAAGCTTCGTCTAAAACACACCTAAAAGACTGGCAAGATCCCCCAAATTCTTTCTTCCTTGTGGTAAAGAACCTCTGGAGCTGAGGAATGGGCTCCTGTCAAAAGCCAAGTGCTGGGCATGAACCTGTTGATCAGTTCCCTGAAGGAGTCCTGAGTTTCACAGAGCAGCTGAAGTCACCATTGAGTCAGCAGGCCACGTGGAGACTGGTCAGAGCTTCTCTTTAGTTCTGCACACTGTCTGTCAATCACAGAGATTGCTTTTGAAGGAAAAGTCTGTCTCTCCAAGCCCTCGCTCAAGTGACTCCAAATCAGGCTCAGTAAATTGGCTGTGGCCCTTGAGGAGTCACAACAAATTCCAATGATATTTAGGAAAGTATAATGTTGTCCCCATCGCAGATAACAGGGAACATTTCAGAGAAGTGCCAATGGCTTGTTCATCTCAGACAGCCCCTACCCCCCGGGCAGGAACCCCCGCAGCACCCCATCACCACTCTCAGCACCATTTGTGTGGCTCATGTTTCCGTCACGTCAGTGCTGCTTCACAGAGCAAAGGCTCTCACCCACACCAGCTGGTGTGAGGGCATGAAATGAAGAGTTTGGAGAGATGTTTGAAAGATTTAGGTCCCAAATCCCCTCATATATCCACAAAAACTACTTGCCAAAGTTGGCAATTCATGTAGTTCTCATCAGTTTTGCAGCTAACTATATCTGCTTGCTGCCTGTGCTACACTCATGCACACTTCTCCTTTGTGATGTGCTCTTTGTGGAGCTGCAGGGTATGCTATCGCTTGGCCAGTACTCCTCAATCACACAGTGCACCCAGAACACTTCCCAGCAACTAATCAAACTACCACGAAAATGGTAAAATCCTTGCTGCTGCAACCATCAGTGGGAGTGGAGACACCAGGCTGCTGGCTGAGGCATATTTCTGTGAACCACAGCTCTCCTCATTCACTGAGACACACATGGTCATTCCTGATTTTCCTCAGAAGCTCTGATGAGAGAATGGCTCTGCATTCAGCAGCTCCATGTGTTGTAAAAAACCCAGCCAGCTCCCCAGGCAAGGAGTCTCCAGCCTGAAGACAGGATTTCATGAAAACTCCTGTAGCTAGACAACTTGCCTGAAGAAGGCTTCCTGATACAATGGATGAGTAAATGCACACAAAAAAAAGACCCATGTGCAACATAGAGTTGTCCACAGATACTCAAAAATCAAAAGAAGTGACAGCAAGCTGAGTGTCTCAGGTTGTGCTTGGTCATATCACAGGAACTAAGAAGGATCTAGCTTCAGGATGAACTTTAAATTTGAGCATCTCCTGCCCTCTGGGGGAAGGAAGGACTTTAGGAGCATACATGATACAAACCCCTTGGAGTCCAGAGGTGCCTTTCCATTCACTCCAATGAACTTGGATCACAACTCTTAAAATCTCAGAAATAGCTTTATCCACCTGACCCATAGCTACAGACTGTGGCTGGATCAGCTCAGCTCTCAAAACAGACAGCCCGGACCCTGTGCTGCGAGACTGGTGAGGTTTGCTGGGTGAGGCCTCGCCAGCACTCTCATGGTGCGTGGGCCATCCTTTGCCCCAGTGTGACTGCTCAGAGAAATGTATTTATATTTGCACCTAATTGAAACTCAGTGAGTGTTTTGTATTTCCCCTACTGACTTAGTGGTAAGTCACATTCATGTGTGTGGTATTACTCACAGTTTGTGTATAAGGGACTGAGGCATATCAAGATTAAGCCAAAACAAGCTTTCACTGATGTGCACATCTAATTGGAGATGCTGAGGAGCATTTTTTTTCAGAGCACCCAGCACAGCACTGTATTTCATAGGCTCAAACTTCATTGGCAGCTGTGAGTGCTGGATGCGTCTGTAAATCAGATCCATGGTCCCTGGTCCGACAGGAGGGGATGAGGAGTATGCCATCAGTGACCATTTGTGAGTAGCTTGGTTTCCACAATTGCTCTGTGGAGCAATCCTTTTCCCTTCGAGAACTGCTCTGCAGCTGAGGCACAGCTGCAATCCAGTTCCCAGTAGTACTTTTCAAGCTGACTTAGCCTGAAGTTTTCCTTGATCTTCCTGGAATGGTGTTCTTTACCTTGCTCAATATCTCCACCAGGTGAAGCTGTGATGTTATGATAAATAACACTGGAAACATATGTCGTAAGATACAACATACTCTCACACCTCATAACCAGGCCTCTAGCAATAAGTATGCTTGTTATAATAGTAACTTGATACTTTACCAGTCGATTGGAGATACCCTGCACACAAGCACCTCTGATACAGGCAGCTCGTCGCTGGGACACTAAATCTGTCACTTTCTACAGCTCTTCTACCCCAGATCAGAGGCTCTCAGGTTCATCCTGTTGCTACAACAGTCAGCTAGCCTTCTCAAACTCATCTGACTTAGACATGAGATTGCAATCCATCTGTGCTGCAGGCATATGGACCACATGTGGAAAGGATTTTGACAAGGAAACTATTATTTCCTGCATCTATCATAAATTCCAAATGGTATATGCAGCCATAAATGTTTTAAAACAGACAGTACATTGATGAAATGGAAACAGTTTCTCTGGGAAACTTCACCTAAACTCTTTGATTTGTCTTCGTGCTGCCAACTCTTTGATGTTCATCATGAACCTTCTAAGATTTGTTTGGTTTTTTTTTTTTTCTAAAGCCTGGTTTCTTGGGTCATGAGTTTTTAGTGGTTGTCAAATTGTCTATGCACTGTCTGTTTTCACCCAGTCAGCAACATATGGGGAATCTTATGCCACTGGAGAGTGAGGACTTTTTTTCAAACATGTTTTGATCAGGTATTTAAAGATTTAAAGCATAGGGAGAAGCATCACGCAGGAAAGTGCGAGAGAATGTGCAATATCTGGAACAGATATGGCAGGCTGAAGCACAGAGTGCTCACATGGGTAGGCTGGAGAATAATATTTTTCTAACAAGACTTGTCTTTTTAAACACCAACCACATTTTTGCATGTTTTCATTTTGAGTCATTTAACGAAAATATGGGAAAACTCCAGGGAAAACGTTCAATCTGCTCCCAGTTTTTCACAGAAGGAGTGTTTGTTTTCTCAGCAAACTCCTCTCCTACAATTATTTGGTTTCTTCAGATCTTTGGGGAGCATCCCTGCATATAAAGTAGCTTAAGAGCTTTTTTCCCCCTGTCTTTTACTTTATTTTCTGCCCTTTATTATTCCCTCCTCCTCTGATGTCCTATAAAGTGAGGGGAGTAAGAAGACAGCTCTTTACTTTTCTCCCACTACACTGGAAGGAGACTACCACTGGAAAGTGACCAGATGACACATTTTTGTCAAGGTATGATGAGTCTCCTCTCCCTGCTGTAGCAGACTTCCTGTTCATACTAATCAAGACATTACTGACACTAATGAGGCTTCAGCACTGTTTGGGGCTCTGAGGATGCAGAAGGACCATCAGGCCCTGAGCATGAGCATCTCTCTGCTTCATACTGCCATCAGGACCCCAGCAGGACAGAGCCAGGTCCCAGAGCAGCACATGTGCTCCCGTGGCATGTCCCTCGCTCCCGAGGTCAGGTGTTTCTGCAGGGCAGAGGAGGCACAGGGGAGCACCCCAAGGTGCACAACAAAACTCGCTACTCCATGGCTATGAGACACAAAGGTAGCCAGGAGCTGAACATCTCTGTTTTGTCCAAGGGGGGGAGACAGTCTCAGAAAATACTCAGTTTTCCTAAGTTGGTTTTACCACAGAAATGTGCCTCAAAGTCAAGTGCCTGTTTAGCATTTGCTTCCTTTTCCTAATGAAGTTCAGCAGCTGGGTTATCCTACATAATGGTGCCAAATATTTAAAGATTTCCCTGTTCCAAGGTGATCGCTCAGTGGACAATCTGCCTGTTAATTAAGCTGCCTTCAGGGACAGAGGAGAACTGGAGGCAACTGGATGCTTTAACGAGTGGATGTGAAGGGCAAGGCAAGGCTGTAGCTTGAGCACATCCCAGCACGGCTCTGGGCCCACCCAAACGGCCGCGCCTCTGCCACTCGCAGAGTGGAGTTGTGTGTTTTCTGCTTCCATTATTTCCCAAAAGCAACTTAGCAGAACTGAGTTATCTTCGTTCTCTAAGTTCTTTGGCTACTGATGACACTTGGCTGCCTTCTCTGCATTTTCAAGTCCATATGCTAAATTTAGACAAGGAGGAGAGATTTCTCCTCTGGACCTTCATTTTGTGGGTTACCCATTAATTCCTGCGAGCACAATGGGATCTAAAAATCCCATTCATTGCACAGTCAAGTGGGTTTAGGCTAGGAAGACTGGTTTCTTCTTGCTGCCTACTACAGCTCCACATGCTCCATGTGAGGGCACATGCCTTGGGCCCTGAAGGACCCTGCTTCAGGTGTCCAAAAACTTAAAACCACTCCCTTCTTTCTTAATATATTACATTAGGCAAGTTCTTCATAAAAATTGGCTTTCTTCAACCGTGTATGTTGTTCTCCAGAGATCCTAAATAAGTGATGTCTCTGCCATAGTATGGTGCTCCCCAGGGACACCCAGTTTGAGACCTCTCTGGGTCTTTCTTGGCTTTTCTAGTCCTGCACTTCTGCTGCTGCCTTCCTTACTTTGCCCAGCAGCAAGTCCTGGGAAAATACCTTGATTTTATTAAGAGATGGAGTAGGAAGCATCAAAATACCAATCATAAGAATTTATGGGAGTAAAGTTTTTGCATTTGTATACTTATGAAGTAGAAATGCAAAAGTACTTTTCTGCTTGGAGTGAAGATTAGGAGAAATTTCTTTGTGCTTGTTAGAGGAAAGCACTTCTGCTCATTTCACATCTGTGATAAAGGCGGGTTGTTTCTCCAACTCTTATGCAATAAAGGTAGAATTCTACCAAGTATCTGATGATGATCCAAACCACAGTAGTGAAATATGAGCCACTTGCTCATGTCACTGAAATCTCAGAAGGGAATTACAGTCTTCAGCAGGGTTCGTCTGAGGTATACTACTTAAGGTAATAAGGCTGGACAATCTCATTAAGATTTATTTCCACCCCATTTAAACATGGGTTCAAAAGTACAGCTGGAGCTGTACTGGCTTTATCTTTGGCTTATGGAAGAGATTGGAAAAAGAAGTAAACAGAAAACACAATCGCTCAATCGGCTGGGCCAGGAGATTGCGGTATATAGCAAAGGTAGACTTGTGCCCAGCAGGCTTGGAGGCTGAGGAAATCCGAACACACTTTTATCCCTATTACACTGCATAGGGTTGTTTTTTTTCTTTTCCTCCCATGGAATTTAAGATATATTGCATCATTCTGGGCAGGAGGGAGTAACATAAAACAATTGCCTCTGCTCTTCCCCATTGGTAGTTTATCATGCTCGCTGGACTTGTTCCAGACCTGAATTTGTCCACACTCATTTGGGAAATGCATGCTTTAGGAAGAACACATTTTCAAACATATCAGCTTGTGTTGCAGATTCCCTCAGTGGTCCAAGATGTTTACAAAGCTTCTAGCTTGTCCTGCCCCAGATAATGATAAGTGGCAACAATAATCCCTCTATCACACTCCAAGTGCTTGTTCCTGCTTCTGCTGAAGTCATCCAGATCACGTGTTATTTGGAAGCATTTATTTTCTGTGCTTCTTCAGTATAAGTGAAGCAGAGTCTTTCCACCTGGGAGAGGAGAATTTGCTAGACAGTAAGTGCAGAAGCCTATTGAATTTGCTGCAGTGTCTTTCTGCTAAGTAGGAATACATATACTCAGATGCTTCAAATGCTAGAGAGAGACTGCACCTGTCAGAAGACACTCATGGTGCTCATGGCCTGAAGCCCACAGGCTTTTTTTACACAGACACCCTGTACTGCACTGTCCAAGCTCAGGCTGCCAGCGTTGTCCAGCTTCTTTTACAGCAGGCAGCAGCAGGGCCATCCTGGGGCTCATCCTTGTGGGAGGGTGGACTACGGGTCTACAGGGCCAGCACCATGGTGAACTTCAGCAGGCAGATGATGCGAACAGCAGAGCACATGACTTCAGCACATTCTTGGGATTGCTTTCACACAGCAACACACTCAAGCCCTTCAGTCTGTGAACAGATTTTCTTCTTTGGGCAAGACCCATTGCACCCTCACCTTTCTCAGATTTGGACCATCCTTTGTGGTTTACCAAGATCCAGGGTAAATGAGCACATCCAGAGGCCCCAGGAGATACCAAGGCAGGCAGATGCATTTGGTCCTCTCCCACGCTTTCTGTGAGAGGCTTGGCTGGGAAGTAGATCCAGCACTGCTACTTTCTAAGTGTGATTTCCTTGACACTTCTTTAATACATAAAAATGCACAATCAACAATGCCATTTAGGACAGGACTAATATCTTCATGTTTGGAAGAAAACTGAAGGATTGACTAGAAAGAAAAATGGAGTCGGCAGTTCTAAGGATTCATCACCATGGTATCAAACTACTATTTACAAAACTTCCTTGTGAAGAAATTTCCACAGGCTCTTTCCTTCAGTTTCGGTTAAACTCAGCATAGTCACTGCTCTGGATTTAACCTCTGCTCTGAAAGGCCTGTAATCTAAACATGGAAACATATTAGTCATGCGCTGAAACAAGACAATGAAGCTGCACGGGGCGATATGGTGCCATGTGAGGACCCCCAGGCCTGGTGGAACTGCAATGGCCCATTAATTAAAGCAGCACCCAGGAAAAGCCCAGTGCAAGCCCCAGAGCTGCCATCCTTGAGGGGGAAACCCTCCAGCAAGCCCAGAGCTGCTGTCTTTGGATTAAAATCTTTATGCCTTCCTCAGACTTGCTAGGCTGGGGTGGGGGAAAACCTCATGCAAACCCTAGAGCTGCCATTCTGGGGTGAAATCCTTGTGCTAGCCCCGAATCTGGCATCCGAGGAGCCCGAGGTTGGGCCAAAGCTAACAACAACTGCCCAGCAGCCTGATGAGCCAAGGCATAAAGCAGCCTCTCTTCAGCTCTGCAGCTGAGTTTCCAGCACTGTTCTCCCTCGTATGATGTAGGTGTGCTCTGGCCTGAAACCAGAAGAATAAAGCCCCATCTGTTTCTGATTGGCTGAGTTGTGGGAAATACAGTTCAGCCCCTGGCACAAAAGGGGAACAGTTAATTGGGTATTCAAACTTCATTCTGTTTTTATCTGGAATTATTAAGGACATCTATATTTTTAAACACCATGTTTAACCTGACAGTGTCCCATTAAAATGCTTTATATAAACTCATTAGAAGCTTCTGTGCTGTATCATATTTATTGCAATTAGCAAATATTAGTGGATCAGCTGAACTGCAATATATTTTTTCTGCCCCACTCCTCTTTTGTTCCTCCATCTCCTGCCTGTCATAACCTAAGCATAGCCTAGATTAGATCCTTTCACACATCAGCCTTTTTGTCTGACAAGTCCTAAAGAAGGCAGAATAAAAAGAGGAAAAGGAATAGAAAATTAACCATTAGGAGCCTCTGATAAAACAAAAGAGCCTCTTAGATTAAGTCCCTTACCAGTGCTGAGGCTAGCAGCAGTGCCAGTGGCATTAGTGGTACTAAGTCACTTAATTCCAATATGATTCAGAATAATTTGTAGCTATCGGCTTATTTAGAGTAAATCCTCTTCCTCCCAGGTCTTCTGTTTGCTGTCTCTTGACAAGCTACGTTGCATATAAATGAACTCGTAAGGTACGTGAAGGAGGGATACATTTTCATTTGTACTGGTGTTTCATGCATGCAAATGCTACTGTAGAAATACTAGTCATGAATAGTATCAATAGGCAATGAATCCAATCTTTTTTATTATTATTATTTTTTCCCCTTACTCAGATATAAATGTGTCAAACGAAAGGGAGGTTTCCCTGAATGAGGACAGAGGCTGCTCTTTTTTAGATAGTTAGACTTTGCCCCATCCAGTGGCTAAAGGGTGGCCCAGCTGGGCCATGTCCCAACCTGTATCTCCAGGGATGGCTGGAATTTAGTCTCTGAGGTCTTTCCTGGTGCATGAGTGAATCACAGGCTGCTAAGCCACTTCAAGCCCACAGAGTGATTGGGTTCACAGGAAGGAGCAAAGCTTTGGGTACCTGAGTCTCAAATCCTATTGAGAGAGCTGCAGCACCAATGTAAGTGACAGTTCAGACCTTCCAGGCAAATTGCCACTTCTGTGTGCACCCACAAATGCTTGAGTCCTGACATTGCCGAGGAGATAAGTGCTGCTTATCCTGTATCTTCTGGAGAGGCTTCAAATGCTCTAGGAGAGGTCATCCTAACTAACTGGGCTGGGGTGCTGTGACTAGACTGCATGGAGAACATTTAGGAACCAATGTGAAAATCAGTACTAGACCCTCTACAACAGACCTCGACCCTTTCCCTAGAGATGCCATGTGGAAGGACAGCTGGTCCTCCACCAAACTGCAGCCCTACTAGGTTTGTCTGCAGCGCTGGACGCTACTGCTCCTTCTGCTCTGCACGCTGTGCTGCACTGCCTGTGTTTGATGGTACTGGAAAAAAGTCTGACTTTTATGAGGCCATTAGAGTTTTTTTCTTGCTCTGTAAAGAGAGGAAATAAAGGTGCCTGTGAAGCTCACTTATTCGCTTAACAGTTAAGCAAAAATATATCCAACCATTATCTTCTTTATTTGCAAAGAACTTACTGCAGAAGGTGCTAGATGTGGAGCAGCAATCAGACAAATGATTTTTCATTTACTGTAAATACCAGAACAATAACAAGACATTCAAAGATCAGAGTTCAGAGAGTTCATTGTGGGGACTTGGGCAATGAAGGTCCATGTATAAAAGAGACTCATTCCGCAGCTATTAATAGTCTGGATTAAATGGGCCAAATTCACAGACTTTTTCTAGTTCTGTTTTATTTCAGTTGCTTGGGTCTCTGTTCTTTTCCCAGCTGATGCCCTTTCCTCCTAATATCCTCCAGTGGGACAGCCTGCTACTCCAGCACTTGGAAATCAATCCCAGAGTATGTCTTGCAGGAGATGTACCCCAAGTGCTTATCCCTGAATAAGCACAAACTCCTGAAAGCCATTGAATAGTACTATGTGCCATTGCTACAAGCAAGAAATTATCAGTTGCAAGATGTTTGGAGGTATTTGCAATTCTGTCTGGAAATATTTACCCTGCATCTGTCTCATTCCCCATTCAAATCTTTTCATCAATTTCAGGGAGCTCAATTGGACTTACTGGTAGAACTGAATTTAGGTTTCTAAAATCTCAAGATCTTATGTATTATTATTGTTTTAAATTGTTTGATCCAAACATGCATCAACTGACGTTTATCTTTGTTCTGTTGTGTCTTGTACAAATGTAATCTTTGTGGCATGTACAGATTCAAACGCGGCGAACCCGTGTTCACAGCGAGACAGCGGCAGCGGCACTCTCTGCTGCCGAGAACGGAGCTTTTTGCCTCCGGTACACAGAGACACAATACGTTTGAAATGCAAGGAGTAGAGGGACGTAGAATAATCAATACAGAGTTTTGTATTCTGCAGTCAATGAAAGTTGTATTTTTAAGTCAGCATACCATTGATTCAAACGCGGCGAACCCGTGTTCACAGCGAGACAGCT
The DNA here is from genome assembly GCF_000691845.1 of Merops nubicus. Taxonomy (NCBI): domain Eukaryota; kingdom Metazoa; phylum Chordata; class Aves; order Coraciiformes; family Meropidae; genus Merops; species Merops nubicus. Next base: position 163 of record NW_008580928.1, on the reverse strand, counting down.
ATCGCCTGCCCGCTACTTGGCGCGCGGACGGCAGGGGCGAGGGAGGGAGGGGAAAACAAACAAACAAAACAAAAAAAACCCTAATAAACAAATAAACCCAAATAAAAAATAAAATAAAATAAAAAAAAAACCAAAGCAAAACCAAAACAGCAATGGTTGTTAC
>NW_008580927.1:0-10938 GCF_000691845.1 Merops nubicus | reverse complement strand
CGGTGGCAGAGCAGAGGCTCAGCCCCACCACCCTGTGCTGCCCTCGCAGGAAGTGCGTCCAGGAGTGGGAAGAGCCCCACGACAGCGCCCTGTACTGCCTCAGGAGCGACAAGAACCACATGATCGCCAGCGGCTCCTCGTACTACGGTGTGGTGCGCCTCTGGGACAAGCGGCAGACTCGCTGCCTGCAGGTGAGGGCCGGCCTGAGGCCAGGCAGCAGCAGAGCTGCTGAGGCGTTCTCTGGCAGCCCAGCGCATGTGACTTTATGGGAGAAGAGAGAGGGGCTGCTGGGCTACCTTTGGGCTGAGCCCACCATGGGGAACCTAAACGTTATTGCAGAGAAAAGCCTGCTTTGCTCAGGCATCTTGGCCTTTGGGTCTGTAACACTGGTTGGGGTCTTGGGGCTGACCTCTTCTTTGAAAGGTTGATTCTCCTGTTTTCTTGCAGAGCTTTCACCTGTCTTCACCCACCAGCAGCCCAGTGTACTGCCTCCGTTTCAGTACCACCCATCTGTACGCTGCCCTGGCATCAGCCCTGCACGTCCTGGACTTCACAGCACCGTGAAGGGCACCACAGCCACTTCTGGTCACCCCAACTCAGCAGAGCTGACTCTTGGCTCAGGGAATTGTAGGGCAGGAGAGGTGAGAATGGCCCCTGAGGCTTCTGAAGGGATTTTTTTTTTTTTTTCCTGCCAGAAAGTTGCAATGAAGAGTGCACAAAGGGCCAGACTTTCTCAACCTCACCTGCCTGTTAGTGGAAATAGAGGCCGACTGTCCTTTACCCCTTTTTTTTTTTTTTGTGCAAGTCAGAGTTTGGTTTGTCGCCTGGGGTTGCTTGGGGGTTTTTTGTGTTTTTTTGTTTTTGGTTTTTTGTTTTAAATTTTCTTTTTATGCTGTGGATACACAGCATTTGAGGGGCAAGCTGAGCTGGGATGCCCTGTCAGCTGTGCATGCTGGTTAGGCTGGGATCAGCCAAGCTCTGAGCTGTGTCAGGCAAGTCTGGGCTGTGTGGGGGATGAACTGATTTGGTGGAAGGGAAAGGTGCCTTGAGTGGGACCCACCTTTCACCTGTCCTTGCTTTCTCCTGACAGCTACTTGTGTTGTCTTTGCAGCCAAGAGCAAGAATTGAGCTAAAAAGGCAGAGCCAGCCCTGCTTTCAGTGTATGCCTCCCCAAGCTGGCTGTCAGGTTGGGCTGTACGCTTGGCAGGGCTGAAACAGTCGTGTTTTGCTAAATAAAACTCAAAGGGAAACAGAGGAAACTGTATGTTTTGTTTCAAGCTCCAAAGAGGCTGTGACATTACCCACTGATTGCAGAGGCCTGGCTGGGCAGAGAAGGTTGGGCCTGTTTTCAGATGCTGCCTACATGTTTAATAGATCTCTCTCCATGAACAGCCTCTGTGACACTGCTGTGTTGAAGGCGGTTCTTGGGATTTTGGATCTTTTTCAAAAAAGAATTAAAAAACTTGGACCTGAAATTGCTTTCTGCCTGCATAATGAAGCAGGAAACTGGACTAGTGCAAACACCAAGGCCTTGATCTGATTTACTGGGATCCTGTAGTCACATCTGAGTGGGCTCTGCTCCTTTTTGTGTCAGCCTTCTGAACCCAAGCTGGGTCTCAGAATAGCTTTCAGCATGCTCTGTGAAGTTCAGATGGGTGTGCTATGAGTGAGTGCAGTGGTGTCTGGGGTCTGGTCCTCCTTGGGGAAGGAGGTGTGTGAACCCTACTTAGCTGTGAGTTTGGGTATCCTGGATAGATAAAGGAGAGGTTTTGTATTGCAAACTGGGAGCACTTCTAGGGTGAAGCACCCAGGATGGTACTTTGTTAGAACTTAGTAGGTAATTTCCACTGTTGAGGGGCTGCTATTCCCTTGCAATGCACAAAAATCATAGAATCATTTAGCTTGGGAAAGACCTTTAAGATCATCCAGTCCAACCTCTAACCTAACTCTACCAAGTTAGACTACTAAACCATCTCCCTAAGCACCCTATCTACACAACTTTTAAACATGTCCAGGGATGGTGATTCCTGAAAAAACAGGGAAGTGGTTGAGTAGCCATCCCTGGACATGTTTAAAAGTTTTCCACTTCCCACAGGTTGGAAGAGGAGGTTTGCTGGAGCCCCTGCCTGAGCAGGCAGGGAGTGGGAAGAGCTCCTCACCCTCTTGAAGGGAGCTCTCCATTCCCAGTGGATTTAAGAGAAGCTCAGGGTGCAAAGTAATTTATAAGTGTGGTTTTGCTGCAGGATCACATTCTCACAAGGATCTTTGCAGCATAGCTCCTTGTCAGTTCCTGGTCCATGCCTGTTCCTCTGCTACCAGCTCCCTTGTAGCTACTGTGGTAAGTGGCAGGGTTGACGTCTAAGTGCCCCAAGCAATGATCTGCTGCTATAAAAAAGATGCCATGGTGTCCTGGTTTGGATAGGATAGGGTTAATTTTCACCAGAATTTTGGAGGTGGCACCCCAAGATAAAACTCCTTGGGGGACCTCTGGGTTATTGGTAACACTGATCTGTTGCTGAGAAGATGGTGCTTTGCATTGGAGGCTGCCAAGTACACCTGCTGTACTGCTTGGAGTGTGTTGGGATCTGCAGGCGAGGAGAGGTTTAGGTGAGTGATCAGGCATGAGATAGAAGACTTGAGAAAGAGAGCAAGCTGGCAGAGCTTGGGAGTCGGGGAGGTCTGGTTTTTCCTCAGGTCCTGTTGTGTTACAGGTCCTTTAATGAATTTGTGAGGGAGGGGTGGAGATATTAAATGACTTTGGCAGTGTCCCCAGGGAGAGGCTGTGAAGGAACCGGAGTAACTGTGGGGTGGGAGGAGAGGTTCGTTATTGCACTGGGACTTGGGCAAGGCCCAAAGAGTGAGCATGTTAACTGAGCAGGTGAACGAGTATCAGTGGTGCAGGAGACTCTTCCCACAACAGGCCTGCCTGCGACACAGTGCTGCTGCCAGTCCTGCCCCTTCCTTTCTGCAGCCCCATTGGTGGGTCCTGTGCTCTTGCAGCACTTCTAGGTTCCTCCTGGCTGAAGCCTGTAGCAGAGCTGCAGCCCTGTGGCAGTGGTGCCAGCACTGGTGGGTGGAAGGATGCACCCTCACATCTTGGGTGACAGTGGGGAATGGGGAAGCTGCAAATAGAGGTTGTCACACTGGCTCTGCTGGGCTCTGCTAGTTGACCGTGCCTCCCTTGACTTGGGAGGACTATGCAGGTGGGTCCCAGAGCCACCCAGCAGTGAGGCTCTAACTGGAGATGCCATACAGGTGGTGAGGTGTTATAGTGGTTTGAAAGCAGCCCTCATCAGGAGACCTATACTGGGATCCTGCAACCAGCTTGCTTAAAAGTAGGGTTTGTTTGTGTAGAAGCTATTCAGGTATGAACCAGGAGTGAAGGATGCACAGAAACTAAGCACAGGGATGGCTTGTGCAAGGTAGAGCTGGTAGCACATTGGAAGGCGAGCTGCTAGAGCAGCATCTCTGGGGTTGTGCCTGCACATGGGGCGCTGTCTGTGCAGCGAGGTTTGGGGTGGGCTATGTTGGAGCCCCCAGGGAAGGGATGAGCTACAGCTACTCCTGCTGCCACCTTGCCCCAGCTGCCAGGCAACCGAAGGCAGCCGCGTTCCGGTTCCTGTGTCGGCTGGCTGTCAGGAAGCAGTTGGGTGTCCTCGCTTCACCCCCTTTCCCAGGCTGTGCCCCTGCAGGTCTAAGCACCGATGCTGTTCACAGGGATATCAGGGTCACGGAGCATCCTTCCAACCGCACGGAGGACCTTGCACAACAGTGCAGGAGGGCGGTGCTTCCCAGCACATCCCTGGCAGGTAAGAGGTGTGAGGAAGTGGGTTCTTGTTTTCCAAACATTACTGCCTTTGTCAGTGGTGGCAGACAGAGAATTCCCAAGGGGAACTACCCAGCTTTCATGTCTCTTCTGCTCACGGAAGATGGGGAGAGGGCTGCTGGCTGCAGGGTGCTTCCTTTGCATGCTGCAGCTTCCTGCAACTCATGGGAGGATCATAAATGTCTGTGCAAGCCAGCAGACCAGGCAGTAAAGAGATCAACCACCTCACCATCTCCCTAGGCCTGTAAAGATTCCTCCAAATGGTTCTATTGACAACAGGACTAATTTTTATTAGAAAAGGCAAAATAAATATAATGAAGACGTGCCAAAGAGCTGCCCCCCACCTCAGCCTCTTAGCAGCCACTGTCTACTGGGTCTTACAGTCACCATCCCCACTGTTAGCTGCCTTTATCTTCTTCAGCTCCTTTTGCAGCTGTTCTTCTGCAGCCAGGATCTCCTTTGGCTTCTGGTACTGTAGGACAGAGAGAAATTCCCTTAGCACTCCTGTTCAGCCTCTGCTCCAAGGAAATGAACTGGGGCCAGGTGCTACCAGCACAGCTGTGGCCCTCCTGCCAAGGGAGGACTTTCTGTTACCAACTGCCTCCAGAGCAGGTTCAGAGAGGTGGTGCCATCACGCTAGGGACATCTGCCAAAGCCTGGAGTATCTTTTACAGTGCAGGAAAAACTTTGCAGGTGGATATGGACTCCTGGCCCCCACCAGCCCCTTCAGAACATTCTGGCAAGCTGTGTCATGAAGACCCTTGGTATGCTCACTGGTTGTATGCTCACATGTTATATATAGAGATGTAACATGCCTTTTTTTAGAAGGCAGACAGACAAGTAAGAATTGCAGTTTCTTTGTCCTCCCCTCAGAGTTCCCTCAGCCAGCTGCAGTTTAGTGGTTGATGTAGGTGCTTTTTGGCAAGGGTTTGGCCCATAGCAAACAGAAGCTCAGAAGGACTCAAAGTGCTTCTTTTGGCTTATTTCTCTGCAAGCGCACTCCCAGCTCTGCTGTGAGGCTTCCCTCAGAGGGGATGGTGCTCCCTAAGTAGCTGCCTTCCATGTGCAAGACAATGCCCACGTGTGCTCTAAAGCACCTGTCTGCCTCTGCTCCTTATAACAAGCGTGTGCTTGTTTTGCTCATTTCTCACCTCCACCACATGCATGGAAGTGGGTCCTCTGACATAAAGCAGCAGGTGATTTTTTAACTTTTTTTTTAAGACTAAGTGCAGCAAGTCCTTGGATTCTTAACAGTTAGGCTCTGAGGCAAGAGAAACTTTCTGTCACTGAGAGTGGAGGCTTGCTCAGGCCTGAGGGAGAGGATACATGGACAACGGGGCACAACAGGCTCTCTTCCACCTGCAAGTCACCTTGAGCAGCAAGCAGGGCCCCTCCTGCGGCCTGAGCTGTCCTGGCGAGTGTCAGCATGTCCAGGGTAATCTGAAACTCCCCCTGACCGCGTGACAGAGCAGGGGGCTCATCAGTGACCCTCAGCAGGTCTCCCTGCTCTGCCTCAGTTCCCCACATGTAAGAATTTCAACTTCTTTGTGGACATAAATAGAAGGGCAAAGTGTGTTCTGTGTGGCTAAAATCTCACCGTGATGATCAGGGTGTTGTTGGCATGGGTGAAGCTCAGGGCAGCTGCGTCCAAGGGGAGCTGGTATCGGTCCAGGTCAGGAATAGAGAACTTTTTGTAGTACCTACAAATGAGAGAGGAGACTGAAATGAGGAAGGTGGGGTTGCTTTTCTCCCGCTAGCTGTGCAGAGCTACAGAGTGCTGTTCTACAAGGTGTAGGTGAGGACAATAGACCTCTCACGGTTGGCAGGAGGACCCTGTGCCATATTTTGTGCCTGCTGGTGCCCCCAGACTGGCAGGAGCACTTGAAGCAAGCCTCCAGATCAGAGCTGGCAAAGTCCTGAAGGGCTTTGGTGTGTGAGAGCAGGCTTGGTCCATCCAGCTTGCCCTTGAGTAGTGCCAGACAGGGTTAGGGACAGGCTACTCAGCTCTACCAAAAGATGTCCCTTGTCATTGTGTCTGCTTATGGCCTCTCAGTACCAGCTCACATGAGCTCTTGTCAAAACAGCTGTCAAAGCCCTTGTACCCTGTAACTTACTTTCCTGAGAGATGCACCATTTTGTGTTGCAGTCCATCCTAAACCCATCCTCTTAGTCTCTTGCTGTGCTTCCTAGGTGTCTTCGTGCTTTGGTGGCACGGTGGTGCTCAGCCATACCACTTGGGCATAGAGCTCCAGGTGTAGCTGCCCACAGTCATCTGAGCCTCTGCTCTGCAGTGCCCATGGTGGCTGTGGTGTTCCTCTGCACTCCCAGCTCACCTAGTTGGTCTTTCCCTGGTCTCCATCCCAGTCTCCTGATCACCTCTCACATCCAAGCAGAGGACAGAGGTTTTAGCCAGCTCCCTATTCAGCCTATGTTTCTCCACTGACCAAGCCCTGGGCTTTGCTCAGTATGAAGGAAAGGGGACATGGTTCAGAGCTGGAGCAGTTATAAGCTGTCCAGACTTTCTTAAGACTTTGGGACCAGAACCTTGTAGACCTGTCTGTTTCCTTGAGACCTTTCTTGCTTGGCATGGCTTGGCCTGCATCTGCCACTTCTTTCTGGGTCTGCACCAAATACCTGTGCCCACACAGAGGCACGGATGAGTTCTTAGTCTCTTCCAGCACTCTCGTGGGCAATTCTCTCCAAGGAGCTGGCCTGTATCTGGTACTGAGGTGCCCAGAGCAAAGCGGGAACAGGGAGCAGCTGCTGTCGTGCCACGAGGGAAGCGTCTCCATTCAGCTAGCTGCGTGTGGGGCTTGGCCTCTCTAGCTACCTCTGCCCAAAATGCAGTTTATTTTCCAAGTCACGGTGGAAACGGCTACAAAGGGCAAATGGCTCTCCTGGTGCAGCGGGAGGAATGTACGCAGCTTGTTACCGCAGGGCTCAAACTATTCTGTGTTGTCACTGCTGTCGGTATTTGGAAAAGGTGGCAGACATGGATAATAAGGGAGATGTCAAAGGTTAAACAGCAGAGATTAGATGAACACAAAGACATGTTAAGGAAGTGTTAACTTCTTACCGATTAGACAAAAAAAAAGCAGTACACAGAAAAAAAACCACTGTTTCAAAGGGCCTTGGGAGTCATCAATGAAACTGCAGCATTCTGCTGCCCCAGGACTAAGGAGAAGGGGAGAAGAATGGCTTTGGCTGGCCTCAAACTAAAATCTGTGACAAGATCAAAGGAAACCAGATCTGCTTGGCCACCCCCTCCTCCTCCTAACGTTACCACTGCCTCTCGCTACAATAATTGAATCAGGTTTGGCGTTTGGGGGGGTGGCTTTCTGGGTTTGTTTTTAGAGTTTAGTTTAATGGATTTATTTTAAAGCAAGAGGTTTTAAGCAAATCCCACTTGAGCAGCCCTTGCCGTGGCCAGAGGGAACGGGAGTGACTGGTGGAAGTGAGGAGCTCCTGTCTGGGCCGGGAAGGAGCTGCCGGGCGGCGGTCCGCTGAGGCTGGCAGATTCTCTGCCCTCGCCTCTCACCCCATGGCCAAGGGCAGTATTGCACTCGGAGCCTGGGTCTGGCCCAAGATCCACGGTGCGTGTGTGAAGTCACCTCTCTGCCTACTGGAAACCCACTTTTTGTCAGCCTGTAAGGAAAGCTGCCTCTGGTATGCAGAGAATTCAGAGCCGAGCTACTCGGTAGTGACTTGGCAGCCCGTCCCATCACTTGTGCCTCTGGCTGGCGGTCAGCACAGCTCTCTTGCTCAGAAGCAGCGTGGCTGACTTCCAAGGGCTGGAGAGGCTCCGAGGCTTCCTTTCTCTCCCGTAGGGATGTGCACTCTCTCTGTGACTCCGTGCCTTTGTTGCTATCTTGCAATTAGTTGCTGAGTGGTGTCTTGCCCTGGCCGAGACCCAGGAGCAATGATAGAAGATATCCTGGAGCCTGTACTAAGTGTTCTGATGCTGGAGCCTGTCCCTGCTCCCTACTGACAGCAAGTCCTTCTTGTCCCCAGTGAGGTGACTTTCGGCTTTCCCTCCAAAAGCCCTTAACTTTCATATGTAGGCCACGAGCTGCTGTTAGGTCCTTAACTGTCTCTGACACTAGCCTCTGAGTGTGTAGGTGTTGCCTGCTTGAGGGGACTCTAGTGCCTTCCTGAGAGTGGCACAAAGAAGCTGGAAGTCATGTAGGGCATGGCTGAAGCCTCAGTGGTACGTTATGACCTTACAGCAGCTACACAGGGAAGGAAGTTCTTGCATACACACTTCTAGCAGCAGAAGTAGGAGTAGATAAGCCTGTCTGATAATATGTGTTTGGACTTAGGTTCATGTACTCCCTCCCTGTCCTAGCTCTATGTGTATCCATGTGTGGCTGATGGGAATGGCACTCATCTTTGCTACCTAAGTCTCCCTACTAAAGCACCACTTTTCTCCTGTGAATCCCTGTGCTTGCATGTAGGCTGGCATCTTTCTGCATCAGAGCTGTGATTGCTTGCTGCTTTCATGGGGCAGGCTCCCCTTTTCTCCTGTCTAGCCTCCTCTTGCTTTGGGGCATCCAGGTGTGCTGGCGTGCAGAGCTCAAGCATACCCAGCCACAGCCTCTGCTGGGGTAAACCCTTGCCTGAAAAGTTTGGGGTTTCTGCGATGGGAAAGGCGTTGAGCAGCCAAAGCAGAGCAGCTCTTTGCCAACAGCACCACCTACAGCCAGCTACATGGAGCGGCTTAAAGAGGGCAGGGGCAGACGGGGAACACCAGGGCTGATTTTAGCACTGCATCCCATTCTTCTCTGCTCTACAGCAACGCTGGGGAGGGAAGACAAGCAGAGAGCAGCCTGCCCCACTTTCCATACTGGCATATTATCCCAGTTTGTAAATAGCTTTCACTTACCTTCCAATATCCACCCCTGGTGTCCTAATACTCCTTGCTATCTCTTCCCAGTGCTGCTGCCCATCGTGGCTTATCTCACAGGGGCTGTAAATGCCTTGTGGACACACACTGTCCATCCCATGAGAGTGGCCATGCACTGACACCAGTATAAGATGAGGCTTAAAAGCCTTATCTTTTTCTTACCTCCTCCCATCTGAAATGTCTTTGATTAGCAGAATCATGTGCTGATTCCTTTCCAGATCCAGTCTGCCTTTTTTTTTTTTCTTGCTACCTGTAGATCATGTCATTACTGTTGTGACTACAGGACAGGTTTACACGGGGAGATCTGTCTGCCTTGGTGCTCAAGACTTTGCTGTACGTGTTGAATCCTGCAGCTCTGTGCATTCTGAGTTACAATGACTAGATCTAAGTATCATGTCAGAGGGAGAAGATGGGATGTCCTAACTTCAAAAGGTGACACGCAGCCATGAGGTGAGGCCCCTCCGCCTGTGCATGCAAGGGACAGAAGGCAAGAGAAGACGAGCCCCTCCCTGTGCAATCACCAGCCTGCCCTCTGTGCCAGCCCACCCCGAGGGCCTGTCAGTGGCGTCCTTACTGACTTCTTGTTGGTGGTCCGGATGACACAGCAGCGCTGCTCCTTCTCCACGGAGACGCTGTAGACCTCCTTGGGGTAGGGCAGGTTACGGATCCGCCACTGGAAGCTGCTCAGGGTATCCTTCCTCATGAAGACAGGCTACAGCAAACAAGTACCTTTAGCAAAGCCCCTCCAGCTGTCAATTCTCCTCCTGGTCCCCTTCTTCCTATACTACCTTGAGAGGCTCTGCGTGGGAGTAGCTCTTCCTTCACACTGGAGCATTAGGGAGTAACTCAAGAAACCACCCGCCTTCCTTGAGCTGGCACTGCTCTGCCTTTGCCCAGGGCACAGCCTGTCCTGCTTGTGGGAAGCTGGAAGCGTTCAGCAAGGGAGGCTTGCAGCACAGGGTTACAGGGGAACTGGGCCTCTTCCTCACAGGCAACTGAATAGTGAGCTCTGCCTACCCTACGGACCTGCTGGGTTCAGGCCTGGCTCTGCCCTGGGTTCCTGTGCAGTGTATGTTTGTGTTTCAGAGCTGTAGAAAAGATGATGAGACACTAAAACCGCTGCCCCCTAAAATCCTGGGATGTGAAGACCCCTGCAGCTTTGGGATGATTTCTAGCAGAGTGCTGGGCATGTTAAGGCTGTCTCATGGGGCTGTGAGTGATCTGCAGTCTAGTAACTACTGCTGTTAAATGCAAGACTAGGTAGTTTTAGTTATAGTGGTGCCTGCAGACCCTTACACATACATTGGAGCTGCTTTCCTTTATGAGCTCTGATTCCAGTGATCCCAGGGGTGGTGAGGTTGGCTCTCCCACTTCAACCTGCCATGTGCCAGAGCCCCCGAGGGTGCTTTTCTCTCGCCACTTTCTACCTGTGGAAGGGAGAACAAAGATTTTCACTATTCTGCTGTCTAAGAACTACTCCAGCAACTGACAGCCGAGCTGTCCAGTGCACTGAGATGATATGAAGATACACATCTTCATTCCAGTCATTTTGACTTTGGTGAGAGTGGATCTGTTTGCTGGCCTATTCCTGGAGTGAGAAATTCTGTGCTGAGCGCATCTTTTTTTCGCTCCTTAGTGCTGAAGCCATGGTGGGGTTGCAACACGTGCCATGCTGCAGCTGATGTGGTTTTGGAAAAGAGCCATAACCGACACCTTGCTTGTTTGTGGTGGCGGAAGCCACCACAAAGCTTATTTCACCTCAGCAGGTACTAGAGAGGCAGTGCCTGGCTATGCAAGGTGGCAACCCCACTTAGCCTGTCCAAGCCTGGTGTAAAAGATGAGCTGTTTGAGAGAGACCCTGGGCTAAGGAAAGGTCTGCTGTGGCATGCAAGTTAGAGAGCAATGGGCCTGTCCTGAACCATATGTATGTTCCTACAGAATACAGCCCCAGACCGTTTAGGGATGGTTTGTTCCTGCCGGGGAGGTCCCTCTCACCCGCTCCTGCGGGCGCAGCCCCACTGCGGGGGAGGCTGGGAGCACCACTTACTCACTAACTGGCCGCTCTTCACGTCGTACTCTTCGGCCATCTCCTTCCCATCCTCGAACAGGTAGTGCACCTTCCGCTTCCCTAGAGGCAAGGCAGGCGGTGAGAGGGCGCGAACACGCCTCTCCCTGGGGCCGGCGCCCCGGGAGCGCTCCGCCGCCCCCC
>NW_008580926.1:58887-61252 GCF_000691845.1 Merops nubicus | reverse complement strand
TGCCTGAGATGGCGGCACCAGCCCCCGCTGCTGCGGGCCGCCCGGCTGAGCATCGGGACGCAAGCGGGGGGGCTGGGAGCGGAGAAACCCGGCGGCGACAGCAAACGCGTGTCCGTGCAGAGGGCTCGCCAAGAGGAGACCCCGCTGTCGACTGCTCGGAAAGGTAAGTGGGCTGTGTGCGCTCCTGAGGGGCATTAATGCTGTGCACCGCTCAGGGAGGCTGACATGGAGAGAAGTATTGCTGCAGCTGAGGTGTTAGAGCCTCGAAACTCAGGAATTTGAAAAAAAAAAAAAAAATCAATTCTCAGAAAACCAACAAGCCCGTTTACTTTCCATATCATACTGCTTGCAGCAGTTGATACTCCTCAGCGTACACATTGCACGAGCAGAACAGAAATTATGTGGCTTCTTCCAAACAGCTTGTTGATTCAGTGTTTATGTCACGTCAGGAATAGGATGTAGTAGCCGCTCACTTTCTTTTTCAAAAGGAAAACCTACCGTGCACAGCCTGCCTGGATGCTGTTGAAACAAGTTTACCTCCAGAAAAACTGTCAAAAGTTCTGGGTATGACACTAGTGACCTTATAGGATGGTTGTTATTTGGGTGGGTCTCTTTCACTTATGTGAAAAGTGGTTACTGTTACCTTCGGAAATTTCAAGTGCTTTGGAAAAGTTTGTGAGAAACACCCACAACTCATTAGAAGACTGCAGGTAAAGTGATTATTGAAGTTCCTCCAGATTTGTCTAGAAGACTGCAGGTAAAGTGATTATTGTACTTCACTGACAAGCACACCTTATCAGTTAAACACGAGTTGTTTCTTTCCAAGTTCTTAAAAAGTAGTTTCTTAAAAGGAGTCTCATATGACCTTTTTGTTTTGAGTGTATACTGATGCTTTTACTGGTACATTAAGATCAAAAGTAATAGATCAAAACTAATCAGATAAAAACTAATCTCAACAAATACACAGTTTGGTCTGCTACCCCTCCTTTTTATTGTTCACATGATTGAGAATTCATAAAATCAGTTATTTTCAGTTATTTTCAGTGTGTGCAATTTATAAGATTTTTTTGTTTGTTTGTTTTTTTACTTCTTTTCTCTGCATAAGGATTTCAATGATTGGGGGTTTACCTGGTGGCTTGCATACTACAGTGCTAAATACCTCATTAGTTCTTAAGAAAAACCTAGCTCTCATATGTACAAAAAGTGCTATTCCATGTCTTGAAAACATCTAGTAGGAACATAGAAAATAAAACTGCTTAATGTGATCACACAGTCACATAGCTAGCTAGATGTAAACAAAAATCAGTCTAGAACTACATTCTAAAAATCAGTACTTCAGACAGAACATGAAATGGACACAGTAGCTTTTGAACAAGGTTGCCACAAATGCTATTGAGGATAACTTAGAAATGAAATATAAACATGCCCAGTACAACTTAAGAGATGTTCCATGGTCTCTTAATGATGAGGCATTATGGAAGCTGTTGTTGGAATTTTTTCTTCTGCCAGAATGTTACATGAGCTGTAGAATACTGAGCATTTATATAAGCTGTGCAAGTCTTACTGTCTAAGATTGTAACTCCTGCATTCTCTGCTCTCTTTTTCAGTGAAAGAAGCTGGAAAAGACATCACCTATTTTATTGTGGTATTCATTGGAATTAGTATAACAGGTTATGTTTAAAAATTATATTCTTTATCAGAAGACACTTTTCATTAATTCCATCTGGTTTGATTAGTTTTCATTCCAATTGCTGTTGTTTCTGTTACAGGTGGTTTGTTCTACGTGATCTTCAAAGAGCTATTCTCTTCTTCTAGTCCAAGTAGGATCTATGGAGATACCTTCGAGAAATGCAGATCTCACCCTGAGGTTGGTTTGTGAACCTTAGTCATAAACTTATGTTTCTAGTAGTTCCTGTCTGTCTTTGAGCCAAAAGTTTGCCAAAGGAATATCACAGGCATAGCTACAGGAAGACCCACATGGTGTTTAGCAGGCAAACACCAGCAGATCTGCCTATGCTTCTAGTTCACCAGAGGTGGGTCAGCTCCAAACTGGAGCCTGTGTTGGGGCAAGTTAATGCAAGCACTGAGCCTTGCCTTAAAGCCAAGCTGAGTGAGTGTACTGCAGCACAACTGCTGCCACTAGTGTCTGCCCCTTCAGAGCGTGTGCTTGTGTCCCCGGACAGAAAGTCTTATAGGCACACTTGAGTCCCTATTACATGTGGTACTTGAGGGGTTCTGCAGGTCAGGGAGGCAACTGGTCCCTCTTCAGTTTCGTAGATCTAGCCTGCTGCCTTTTCTCAGCTCAGTTCCTCTGTTGTGACCCTTTGCCAGGGCTCTGCCATTCTGTGAAGCACTGTGTAAGCCT
>NW_008580926.1:0-58856 GCF_000691845.1 Merops nubicus | reverse complement strand
GCGTGCATTCCTGTGGCTAACAGGAAAAGAGACAGAGAACAGTCATGTGATCACAGCCACACATCTAGCTAGATGTAAACAAAAATCCATCTAAAACTAGATTCTAAAAAACACTGCTTCAGGCAAAACAAGAACTTTGTGGAATAGCTTTTGAACAAGGTTGCCACAGGTGCCACTTGAGGATAACCTAGAAATGGAGTGACGAGCTATCACTAGCATAAAAATGAAGACTGCTTTGGAACAAGTTTGTAGAATTAAAACTTCTCTCCTGTACTTACACAGTAAAAATCACCCTCCCTTTCTAGCCAGCTCAGTTTAAAACTAGGTCAATTTGGTCTGGTTTTATAGATCTGAAAACAAAAAGTCTTAAACAATAGTGGTTTTTAGATAATGTGAAGGGGACTGCATTTTCATTTTAAACTTTGAAACATTCTGAGAGAATGCTTTTTTACTGACCTTTTTGTATCAAAAAGGAAAAAGTGTAAAATACACAGTAAGAAGAGAGATCATCTCGGACAACAGTACAAATGAAAGATATAGTAGGGTTTAATTTAGACATTAAATACATGACTGCAGAAAAGCACTGAAATACAGAGAGTTTTTCCTTACACTGTTTTCTTTCATGAACTCTTCTGCTCTTGGCACATCAGACTCACAAGGGACATTTTGGTGAAAGCAAATGCATGCACAGCAGGGGCATGAGCTGATAGTGAATATGTTTGAATGTGATACCTTCTGACAACTCAAACCTCTTTTCTCTTGTAGATAATTGGTGTTTTTGGGGAATCTATTAAAGCTTATGGGGAGCCAACAAGAAGAGGAAGACGGCAGTTTGTCAGGTGCCCTTTGGCTTTTGCCCCACACAGAGTCTATAGATTTTGTACATCAAAAACATTTTGGGTCACATCATAACCAGTTACATCTAGATTAATTAACTGTGTGTGACATACCTCCTCCCTTTTGAGTGAAAATGAAAGCAGCTTTTTGCAGTACCTCTTGTGTGGCACATGCCACTAAGTGCAGTGCATAAACCATGTAAAATGCCATTTCTCAGTGCCTCAGTACAAGCAATGGTCAGCACAGTAAACACAGAGCTGGTCTCTGAAAAGCAGGAGAAGTTTGAAGGGAGGCTTTGGCATACGTCTGGAGAGCAGGGATCTGACTGAAGTTTGTAGTCTGAAACTTTCAAATAGAATGAAATTTTCTTTGAAAATTTTTTCTTTGAGAGTTTTTCTCCTTTTGAAGCAGTAGTTTTTATCAGGCCAGAAAGTGCAGACAGTGCTAAATTCCAGACTTCCAAGAACCCAGCTTACTCTGTTTAAAGCTGGGCTGGGTCTGACTGTAGAGGTTGTGGTCAGTGCAGTGATTATCTTGTCCCAGACTGATACACAGTATTGACTGCCCATTGCTTATATTGCTCTGTGATACTTGAGGCCACATCTCTACTGTGTGTTTGACAGAAATCTCTCACCAAAACCTTTCATGAGTGTGTCTATTATTTTGAGTGAAAAAACTAATTCTTAAAAAATTTAAATCCAAGACAAATCCAACAGGGGCAGTGTCTTTATTAGGCTCTTTGAGTTTAATTTACTCAAGGAGGTTTCTTACAGGACAGGCACATGAGCCCAGACACACAACTTGAGCCATGAAATTGAGAAAAGTTTTTTCCAGAGGAAGGTAATTTTTACTGGTGGAATCTTATCTTTTCACCAGATCCTGTGAAAAAGTGTTTAAAGTTAGGCATCTGTCTGTAAAACAAACTATGTGAATAAGTAAATGTGTTATCAGCTTCCCTGGCATTTCAGTTCCATCATTTTGAAAGTCTAGTGTTTTAAATAATTTTTTGAGCTGAGGACTTTGTAAGATTGTAGAGTTTGTGTCTGCAGTATAAAAATAACCTTAGATGTCTCAAAAACATACAGATGTGGTTTTTTGTGTATATGAACACCCTGAATGTGAATTTACTGCAGTAAGGCTCTTCATTCATCTCTGTTCTCTGTAACCCATCATGTCACCTTAAACTGTGTTGGAAGCTTAACTCACAGTGTGTGTCTGAGCATGACTGATGGAGATAAGAGCTTGGTAGTCTGCAGCAGTTAGTCATTTCATCAGGAAACAAACTGGCACCAGAACTCCAGATTGACCATTAGTTTCTGGAAGTGGTTGCCTTGAAAGTAATGTGACCTTTCTGTTTGTCTAATACTTGAGCATAACCTAATTCCAGTCTATATGCTAGCAGTCAGGTTGGTGAGATGGTACCAGTGCTAACGTTACACAACTTCAGTACAACAAAACTGTTGCCAAAATAAATGAAGTATGTAGTAAACTGACTGATTTAACCAAGCTGATAAATTAACAAAATGTTCTGTGTATGTTTCAGTGTGGTAAGTTAGTTTAAGCATCAAAAAAACCCACCCCAACCCCTGGCAGTCTTGGTGATGTGGGTGTTACTTTCTAGATGTCAGGCTCTGAATCTGGAGGGTCTTTAGAATAAATACAAGGAAATTCCAGAAGCTTCAGCCATTGGATTGCCATTGAGTTTTGAGGGGAGGACTGGGGTGAAGATGTTTAAGCACTTCATCTGTTAATCCTCAACTGCTAATTAGTTCTAACTCCACTAGTCACCATATGCTCACAGGAAAGCTTGGAAAGAGCAGTAGAGAAGGAACCCAAGGTATGATACGGACTGCATTGGAATATTCTTTCTCACCAAGCTCCTCTGAATAAGTTTAAATCTGAAGTTTAACTAGCATGTAATACATATCCTTGTTGGTTGGGTTGGGGTTTTGTTTTGCTCTTTTTAGTCACATTGAGTACGTGAAGGATGGGCTGAAGCATATGCGTCTGAAGTTCTATATTGAGGGCTCTGAAACAGGGAAGCGGGGAACAGTCCACGTGGAAGTCAAAGAGGTAGGTGCAATTGTTTGAAAAAACTGACAGGTTTAGTCTGGAATTTAAACTGCTGAAGAGAAAAAAACAGCCTGATTTTTTTTTTTTTTTTAATTGCAGAATCCTGAGCAAGGAAGATTTGAGGTCAGCTACATATTTGTGGATGTTGACACCTATCCTAGAAGAACCATCATCTTAGAAGACAACAGATAGCCAGTGATCAAAGTTGCTGCCTCATCTCATTGAGTATTGGATAATAGTGATGTACCCAGTCTACATATAAATTGTCTGGTGTTCTCGATTGTATCTTGCAACTGTGGGGTTGTGCTACTGGAAGTAGACTCTCAGGGCATCCATTAAGATCTTTCATAACAGATACAGGATTTGAAATTAAGCCAGTGGAACAGTAGAGGCATCACTTACAGCAAATACTTTTGCCATAGGAAAATAATGGCTCATAATAAAAAATTAATGCTGGATATTACTTATGGACACCCAAAAATGCAGTCTTCCAAGGTTTTTAAGTTTGGATGTGGAGTTTTGTCTTTCTTCACCTGGATTTCCCACTAGCACTGCAATAAAGAAAGTGGTATTTTAATGTAGGTGAACTCACTGTTTTCATTCTGGGTACCTTTGTAGATAAAAGGTGAACAAAGAATATATGTTAGTGATGCAAAGGAGATCTAGCCCAAAAGCACGTAAGGATAGGAATGGAGACAAACACCCATGACAAGTGACTGAAGACAGAGGTTTCATTATTGGCATCATCTAAATAATTTATAGCACACAGAACAGCAATACTGTCTGCTCTCCCAGCATTTGTCATACTGCTCCAGTGTTTAGCTGCTCAGTGCTGCCCAGTGTTTCTCTTAACTAATCTAAATCTGGGAATCCGATTCATGTAGGTTTGCCCACACTCAAAAGCTCACCTGGGTTTCTTCCTTGGTGCAGCATGGCTGATAGCAGGCACAGCCCTGTGTGTTAGTCATCAGGCTCAGTTGTGCTGATCTGTCAAGCAGCAACAATCAAAAACTTTCAATCTTTAGCTTCTACATTTAACCACTTTCTTAAACATCAACTAGTGCATTTTTCTGTGCATTATACATCCCTACAATACCTACTGTATGTTATGAGCTTTTGAGTTCACCAGTGAATAGTCCCTACATTAAGCATACACTGATGTTCAGCTGTCAGCCCTCGTTGTGAGTTCACTTAATGGTGCCTTTGTATTGTGCTAAATTTCATACAATATTGCCTCATACAATGCCACAAGTGATATACAGACCTGTAGTAATACTTTCTGGACTTTAACTATCCTGTTCATCTGTCTCCTAGTAATCTCATTTGCATAATCACAACAACAAAACAATACTTTCATTGGACCTGGGTGACTTTGCTTTGTATTAACCACTCCAACCTTGACTGCAGTCAGATCTCCAAATTGTTTGAAAGCATTCAGAGAAGAGGAATCACGGCGTTCATCCTGGCTCTGGGAGCAGGGCCAAGTAACACCCACACGCTGTTACTTTGGAGTGGCCACCAGTGTCCATCTGTGTTAAGCTGGAAGGGATTTGGGAGTTTCTTTCTGCACTGTATACATATAACCGACTGACTTCCACTGTGCAGGCCAAAGGGGTTCTCACAAAGCTTTGTACATCAGTGGAGGTTGGACAACATGATTTCTTATCCATTAGTTTCAGCAGAGTTAGACATTTGTCTGCCTGCTTTCATCCCTCAGTGGATGCCTGCCCAGACTAACCAGCTCACAATTTTACACCTAGTCAAAAGTGATGAAGCCCATGGTGGTGGGTCCCTACTGTGTCTGTGGTTCCCTATCGCAATATGAGAAATTATTGTGGTACTTGACATCATCATCATGAAGTAATTGATCAGCTTTTATTTTTACCTGCAGCTACTGACATCCTTAATGTCCACGATGTCCACCTGGAAAAGTGTCTTTAAATAACGAAAGCATTAGTCTCCCATTGTTCCTCCTGTTATTTTCTTGTAACCTGTAAAGTCAGTATCACCTCCTGACTCATGCATAAGACTCTTCCCATTTCTTAGCATTGCACTTCCCAAAACTTTTGTTTCGGAACAAATTTGCAAACCAACCTAACTGATTTATAACTCCATAAAATATATCTATCTGTAGATCTGAGTCCCTCATTGTGCCATTGTAACCTGCTGCAGCACTGACCCAGCATTACATGCCTCATCTACCTCCCACCACTTGGGTCCAGTTGGTGTAAACATCTCTCATACCATGGTGGTTACTGAAAACCACCTCTGCAAGTTTTGTCTTGAATGCAGGACAGAGCATGTTTGTCAGAGCACATCACAAGTACTGCAAGCTATATAAGTTTATAATCTAATACTAAGATTACTAGTTTTAAGCCCATACTATACCATGATGAAAATGTAATAATTTTTCACCTTTTACAAAGCAAAACTATACAAAAAATACACAGTATAAACTAGAAAATGTAATACTATTTTTGTCCTTCCTTTATGAGTTTCTGCCATATCAAGGTACCTAAAACTCATTTTAAATGTTCATTCAAACTGCTGAAGGAAGATGTATTAAACATTTTGTCATAGTAAATTGTATAGGTGCAGCAGAGGGACTAGCTGTTAGGTTTACTTTTCTCTTGTTTTAGAGCCTTGTTTGCACCAAAGAAAGAGACTGTCAAGACTTGAAACTTTCTGGGAAGGAAGAGATGATGACCTCACATGATGATGTTATTCCAGGTATGTGAAATTCTATGTCAGGCTTGTGGTAGAATAGCAAGAATTGGCCAGTGAGGTTAATGTGTATGGCTGCCTTCCTTCAGCTTAAGGAGACGCACTAAGAATGTATTTGCAACTAGGTTTATTTACAGGTTTTCTGAAGGAGCAAGAACTTACTAACAGATGTGGAAATAATACTGTACATCAAAGGTTGTGTGAAAAAAAAGAACTGTGGTCATGGCTTAGCTGGCAGCTAAACAGCAGCAGCCACTGCTCCCACCACCACCATCTCCCCTGCCACATGTCAGGGGAGGGAGATTGGGAGAAAGAAAACAAAAAGCCTGTGGGTTGAGATAAGGACAGTTTAATAGAGCAACACAAAGAGGAGACAGACAACAATAACACCAGTGAAATAATATATAAAGCAAGAGTTAATAAACCCCTTACCTAAGGCACAGCTCTCCCTGCTCCAGCCACAAGCTATCACCACTCCCCAACAAAGAGAGCGGAGGGGCTCGGGCCCTCCTCTTGTATAGAGGACATGACATCAGCAGGTATCAAATGCCCCACTGGCTGGTTTGGCTGTTTATCCTGGCTGTGAGCCCACCCAGCTACAGCCTCTTGTGAAGATTAACCCTATCCTGGCCGAAGCCAGGACAGCTGTGTATTTGGAAATCAGATCCCTGGTTGTTTGAACCCTTGGACACATCACAGTAGTTTTTTAAGTTGTCTGTAAAGCTGTCAGTACCATACTTCTTGCACTGAGTGATCTTGTCATACTTTGACATGTTGTGAGGCCTCACTATCACGCTCCCTAGCTGGGAATAAATGCTGCCATTACAGGTGTCAGAAGAAACCTTAGCAAAGTCAATACAGTGTTTCTGTCCAGCCCTTTCACAACCAGTCCAGACCCATATGATACAAATGGAGACAGACTAAAACTGGCAATAAGGAAGAGACACAAGTATAATTTAAAAGACACAGTGCAACTGAACTTCACAATTTCTTCATGATGCTACAACTGTCTAAAATGAAGTACAGCCCTCTGGTTTATACACTGCATTTCAGGAAACTGGAGAATCCACAGAAATAAGTCAGGTGATTACTTTAAAACTTTTTTTTTTTTTTTTTATTGGTAGGAAAGCCCAAATATGAGAGGTTTATAGGTAAAATGTTTCTCACCCTGTACTTAGATGGGGTGCATTGGTGTCATTTTCACAACTCATCTTTCCCCAGTGGAGGTGCAGGAAGGCAGGTGGGTGAGCACAGCTGCTCAGAGCAGCGGGATACACGCCGTAGTAGCACCCTCCATGTACCTCATAACAACCAAACACCTCACAGGCTGGAAAGAACCTGCAGTGGAGGAGTCTCTTGTGTACAAATCATCTTTGTATATCATCCTTCTTTGTAAATAGAGTACTAGAGAAGCAGGATAATATTTTGCTTCTAAAAAGCAGAAAAATAAAATTGCCATTATAAATGTAAAATTATAATTATCTCCGGACACTGCTGAGTGTTCTTTCCTGACTAAAGCTGAACCTGCTCTTATTCTGTGGGAGTCCAAGGAACATGGGAAGTCAGTCAGTCTTCTCTGGTGGGAAGGGGTACAGGAAGCTTTCAGGGTGCCTTTGCCTTCAGACATCCTCTTTGCTGAAGTTGGACTGCACCCCATCGTGGTTTGGTCTAAAAGTTACGCACAGGCTAGGGGAGCTGTGATACTTGCAGCCCTCTATCTAACCGTCGTCATCTTCCCTCTTGGCCACCTCCCTCAACTTCATCACCCCCCAGAGAAAGGGATAAAGACCTCGGTGTCTGTCACTAGCTCCTGACACTCACGTGTTCATTGTCGGTGGCAAGGGCTGTGCCCCTGGGTGAGTGCTGGAACAAAAGGGGTCTATTTACCAGGCAGTTCTACTTACTCTCCTCTTGGCAAAAGGCCACATAAATGGGGGGGATTTTTAGCTCTAGAAATATTCTCCTGCAATTTCATGAGAACATTGGGTATTTCCTTTAAAGCTGCCTTTTCTGTGGAATAATTAAAGTGCCCAGGAAGTAATGTACTCCACCAGTGTGTTTTGTTTCCAAGCCCTGATACAAAATGCTAGCTAAAAGCAACAGGAGATGAACGTACACATAAAAAGTGTTCACAAAGCCAAAAGGTAGTGAGATCTTCACTGGTGTCTCTTTAAGAAAACTATCTAACCCTAAATATCATCTTCAAAGAGTTCTGAAAAACGCAATATTCCATTTAAATCTCTCTCCTCATCTTGTCTTTGTCTAGAAGTTGCATTTATCAGGATGTGTCCTCAGTCCACAAAGCACTCCTCATAATTTTTTCTTACTGCCTGCATCACCTCACTACCTAAACAAATATAAAAGGATATTTTTCTTTATATTTCTTGAACAGACGGACCCAACTCTACAGGACATCACTTTTCCTGCTTTGTGAAAAAGATGACAATATATTTGATAAAATGAAGGCCAAATAAAAAGTAGCAGAAGAAATCTGCCTTTACCCAGGCTCAGATATATCAGTGTTCTTAATTTGGACAAATGATAAATACAAGGTTCAAATGCTTTCAAATCTCAGCAGAGGAAAGCTTTTGGGAATTCTTGTTCTAGTAAAATCTCTTCAAGGAAGAAAAAAAAAAAATAGGAACTTTATAGCTTTATTTATTATCCTCCTCCTGGCTGGATACCTATCACCAGTGAGATTATTTAAGTCCCGTGAGATGTCAAGGGTATTAAAGTTTTATATGTATGTCATTTGACTGCAGAAGAAAAAAAGTTAAATGGCTCTTGATATCATAGAAGGCTTGTGGGAACTAGTTACTTCTTGGCATATTCTTTGTGAGGCTGAACTTCTGTTGGTCCCTATGGACCAAGCTGGGATCCATGTTTAAAATACTATTTTCTTAAATCCTGTTTAAAGCAAGAAAATATATGGGGACACCTTCATCAAAATTAGGTGAAGGAGATTAGTCCTGCAAGCCTAGTGGTTTAGAGACCATTGATCTCTTCTGCAGTACTGGAGAAGAGCTGCATTCACTGAGTTTAACCATAATGTTTTAGAACCCCCCTGTTGTAATGCTGAAGACTGATAGCTCCTTAAAAAGCTGTCCCTGCATTGCTGGGTCGTTGAACTACCAGTGAGCCATGCAGAGCTCCTTCTGCACAGCAAGCAGCTCAGCGTGTTCCATCCCCTCACTGGCTGATGCTTGGTTGAGGAGAAAGCAAAGTGACTACAAGATTCAGCTTCCTTTTTCAGTAACTACAAGCAATAAATGTTTCAGAGTTTCCTTTTTAAAGCTCTTTCCTTTTTTTCTCTGGGAAGGCACAAAATGATAGCATATGGCAGTTACTTTCTGATGTAAGTCTGTCATGTTTTTGTTACTAAAGCTGTGGGAAAAAAAATCACTGCCAGGAAGCCAGAGCTTCCAATGACATTTTCATGGGAATTAAACACATTTTTCAGAGTCAAGTTTGGACTGTTGCAGAATTAATAAAACTATATATGCAGACTCCTTCAGGAGTCGAAAGTGTGTTACTCACTAGTGAAATGCTGTTTTCCCAGAAACAGTGTGAGACAGACCACTCAAAATGTACTTGAGGTAAGTGTGCAACTTGTTCTTAACTTTCACATCTCTGCCTTCAGTTTTGTGGATGCAAAACTTATCCATGTAGCATAGGCAGCCAACATCCTTAGAGCTGCTTTATGGAAATCATACTGGTAGTCCGTCATCTACATGACCTCTATTTGAGTCTAGGTCCTCTGTATACTTGCTGCATTGTGACAAAAAGAAATAAACCTTCAGGAAATTAATTCTGTGAAAAACTTTAAAATATCAAAAAATGACTACTCTTTACTAGAGCATCAGGAGACAGAAGGTCTTGCAAAGAAAATGGAATTTTAGACTGGGAAGGGAAAATGCTGTTGTGCATGACTGAGTTTACAAATTATCTTGATATATAAATAATTCCAGCATGGAAATCAAGTTTCAACAACCAGCTGAGGCAGTGGAGTCATGATCTTGGGAATGGCTGCGAACAAATGCATGGCTGATACAAGAAACTTTAACAAACTCACTTAAGAAGCAGAGGAGACAGGAATGTGAACAAGACAATTACTGTATCACATGCCAACTGAGGAAATAAAAAGACAAAGATGTGCTGGGGGTTCTTCACAATTAATTTCAATTCACTTTGTTCTCACCCTCATCTCCCTACCACAAGGGATGCTATCCATCCTAATTCTCATGGGATTATTCCAATGTGCAAATTATCAACCTAACGTGTCAAAGATTAAGTCCAAAGCACACTGGGGGCACATTTGAGTCAAAGACCACTTTTAGGATTCACTGCAGCCTGTAAGCTGATGGAAATACATAAGGAAAATACAAAGTTGTGGGTTTGTTTTTTTGGTGTTTTGTTTTTTTTTTTTTTAAATAGATTAAAGGATAAAGAATTTCAAGGAGCAAGCTTAAAGATGACAGCTGTCTCATAATAGTAAATAATTGAACAGCAGAAGTATTTGAGAGTTTTTCTCAGGGTGTGGGTTTTTTTTTAAGTCTGTGTGTGTTATGTAAGACTGTCTATAGGAATTACTGAACGATGGGAATGAATACCACCCTGTGTTCAAATTCAGTATATTTAGATTTTCCTGACAATGATAAATAGTTAAAAGTTGAAAATCTAGCAAAAATATTTTGCAAGTATGAGGAAAAAAAAAAAAAAAAAAGGAAAAACAAATTAAAAGCCTGTTTGAAGGGCTGGTGGTTGTCCTGTGAGTAATAGATACGATTCCCTTCATCTCATATAGGTCATCGAGGAACATTTGTAACTTGACAAATAAAAGAAGTAAGCACAAGTACCTGCTTCAGTAGAGCAGTTCTGTTTGGAAAGCCTCTCTTTGCCTCTCAGTGTTCAGTACCAAGCTACTGCATTTCATTTCAAATAACCACGTAAAAAATAATGCCAGTTAAAAACATAGTAAATAAGTTTATCATTATCTACAAAAAGGAGATAACCCAGTACATTGAAAAGAAAATATCAGGGATTTTAAACCAATAGAGAAATTCATGTTTAGGTCTCACATATGGCAAGTAGAACTATTTGCCTGTCTATGTAAAAACTTGCTGCATATACTTAGGCGCAGGCTTTTGCCTGAGGTGGTGGTGCAGGGGGAGCACACGCTTCTGGCTGGGGGGGGATGTCCTCACCTTCTCCAGCCCAGAGCCATACAGCAGCAGGTTAGCCTTGGCCACCACCCACACGCCCACTGGCTGCTCCCCCACAGCAGAATGGGAGGGCAAATGGGAACATCAGGAACAAGAAATCTTGGGGTTTGGGATGAAAACATGGAGATCACTTGCCACCTACTGTTGCAGGCAAAACAGACCTCAAAATGAACTCTGTATACTGCCTGTTATTGCTCCTGTTGCCCATGTTTCCCCATGGTGCAGTGGTGTTGGCGACCCACCACCATGGTGGAGCACCCAGGGAGCTGGTGGTGGTGTCATCTCTACTTCCAGGTCACATACACGCATCTGCCTCCACATCTTAAAACCTCCCTCCACTGTGCTGGGAAACCTCTCCAGCATAATCATGTTTATCCAACCTCCATTTAATTACAAATGCCCTTTATCTGAATCACAATTATGTTCTCCAGCACAATTTGCCGCCTTGTATTGCTCCCCACAATTAACTCTATTAACCTTCACCTATCCAAGCGCATTTTCACTTTTAATAGTAACAGGGTTGTTTTGCAATTTCAATCCTAATTCTTTTTTCCACTAAAAGTATCACAGCCTCAGCCATAGCAATATCTTATTGCAGCTGTTTTATGCACATACTAAATACGTGGCTCTGTCCCCCGAGATCTGATTTGCTCCATTAGCTCTACAACATCCATAGAGGAGCTGGAACTGAATTGCTATTTCAAAACCTGTCTGGGGCCATGTTTAATAACATGATTTAGCTCTGTGTTTAATAACAGAGTTAAATCCCAGTGGCAGAACACAGGTTTGCAGAATGCCACCAGTAGCTTTTTGGCATACCTGGTGAGGTCCAGGCACGCTCTGCTGCTCCATGTGGCTTCAAGGCCACTGCATTCAGGTGTGTGACACTGGTAAGGGTAAAAGTGGTGGAGAAAAGTAGCTGACACATCTCACAAATTAAAACAGCGCATTTCTATCAACTGTCTTGAGCATAAAAACCTCATAATAAGCCACAACTATTTTTTCCAGAAAACATGCATGAAAGATGTCCTACTTTACTTTTTTTTTGTGTTCTGACTCCTTTTCCCTGAATTTAACACTTTTTTTGGGAGTCCTGCCAGTCTCTCTCTATATTTCTCTTTTCCTTCAAAATATTATGGCTAACTTCCATGTCTGCATTTCTTATTCTTTACCTATATTTAACTTAGCAGAATGAAAGCTGAGCAAGAAATATTATACCATCAGTTTCCAAGATTTCTAGAACTGGTGGCTTTTTTTCCTGTGGCTTTCTCCAACTTTTCCATCATGCTGACTGACTTAAAAGGTGCTATGAAGTCAATGTCTACAGCCTGCAACTCAGCATCATCTGCATGATAAGTAATCTTACAGCTATTTATATTTTAACATATATTAAGGTAAGTAAAGTGAAATGATTTCAGGGAAATCATTTTAATTTTGCCAAGTACCTGATTTCTACATGAAACAGCAACAGTATAAGGTTCGATATATTGCCTGTGAAAATCTGGAGGTAGGATTATATCTGTACACTGTATGATACATGATGGTTTATATCCAAAATAAAGTCAAAACATTCATTCCTGCCCCATCAAAAACTGAACAATTAATCCCAAAGAACAACATCCAAATCAGCCTTCTGCTACATTGTGCAATTATTTGCATTTTAATGTGGCGTGTCTCTACATATATACATATATGCATAAAACATATATAAATATATAATGTAGAGCATATATAACATGTTATAGAAATACCTACATATATAGAGAGAGGTATGTGTGTATATAAGTTCTCGACCTCACCTTGGTAAGCTTTTCAGATAACATGAAAGTGAACCAGCTTGTGAAGCCTTTCAAAGCCAGACACCTACCAGTACTGACCAAGTCATATCAGAGAGCAGGTCTCCAGTGATGTTCTTGAGATCACTGTGGTCCATGTAAGCCATATGGAACTCACAAGTGGTAAACTCTGGATGGTGGGTCAGATCAACCTCTTAGTGTCCAGCACCTCCACCCAAACCTTCAATGATTGACATCTACAAAATCTCCAGACATCTCTCAGTGGTAAATACTTCCAAGGGGAATTAAAAAGAAGAAATCAGATAAGCACAAGGATGTGACTTGTGCTAAGATTAGAGCCAGTGATCTCTAATCTCTCCTGCACTGGGTGAATCATGATGACAGTTTCTCCTGGATAATTACTCACTCCATCCTGCATTGTAGTGGCAAAGGCCAGAAAAACAGCGCTGCATTTGCTGGTAATTCTCAGCCTTTGGCATGAGAATCCCAAAATGAAAGTGAATTTCTTTGGGTTTTGTGGTCTCAGTAAAACCACACATTTTTAACGTATTGACTCTAAACTGACTGCTGATGTCACAGTAAGCCTTGTTTACCCCCAGGCTAGCCACTGTGCTGTTCCACCTACCTGGGGGATGAGACATACTGACTTCCTTTTCGTGGAGGACTGGCCCTGTGCTTCCTAAACCACATGTTCCTACACGATGTCTCCAAAATAATTATCTACCACAACATATATATCAACACATGCACACACAAGATCAAAGAAAAAGTAATACTCAAAAAAAAATGAAACATCATAATGTCAAGACAATGAGTATGTGCTCCACAGAGTGAAGTCCATGTTTTTATTTAACACAGTTCTATGAACACTGTCAGGCAATGCTCTAGCCAGTGAGCAATCTTGCTGTGTGGGAGCATTAGATACTTCTCTTTGCCCACTCTGATGTGGTTACATGGCTGTAGCTTAACAACAGAGTCCAGGAACAACCAGCACACACATATCACGTTGAGGTCATTGTGATGATTCATAAAGGGGTTTGCTGCTGTGCCTGCTGGTGTCCTACTCATGGGAGACTCCATCTTTCAAATGGCAGACATTTGATGGCTTCTAGAAACTATATCTATTCAGTCTAGGAGCCCCAGGGAAAGTTCCTGTCTCTAATTCAAGGGTCATTCATCTCTCCCCTGGGACACAGAGATGGATTGCTAGAGGCTGGCTGCAGGCTGGTCTTTCAGACCTCTGCCTACCCTGCACATCCTTCAGGGCATGCTTTCTGCAGTGACACCATGCAGGTCTCACTGGGATTTTAAAGACAAGATTATTTTTGAAACTGCCTAAACCTGACAGGGTTACACGAGAAGGACACTTTCACACTGAAATAATTTACTTAGTAGAAATAAGGACTTGTCAGTAACGATACAGCTACTTCCTGCATCACCTAAACCCGTAATGAGCCCAGGGCTGGGACTCAGGGAATACTGCTTCTAAACTAAATTCTGCCACTTGTATCTTCTGTGGGCCTGGAGTGAGTATTTTTGTCTTTCTCTCTGCTATAGTAATCACCTGTCCTAAATGAGCATTGTGAGAGGGGCAGGTAAGCAGGAGCCCTCAGAGCAAAATGAGTTTGAGAATACCAGAGGGATGGGTTTTCAGGAATGCTTGAACACATTTCAAGTCAGGTACTCAAAAGCATTTTTCCAGGAAGGCCTCATCACTTCTGTAAAGACATTATTACATAATATGCTATGACATAAAAATAATCACAATATCAACCCTTCTCTTAGGCCACACCTCACAAAATCCATGTTTATATAGGAAGTTTCATAGGATACTTATAATATTAGCACTGATAATGAAAAGCCAAAGCATCCAGTAGCCCAAGCAGGGTATTCCTGGACATCTCAGGTCCCCATGCTGCCATTAGTCTCTGGTTTTAGTGGAAAGCTATTTGGACTTGAAAAAGAACGTGACAAGAAGCAGCTCACTTTTAAACCCAGATTAAAAAGCAGAACGACCAAAGAAGTTTTATGTATAACAGAACAAAACCCGTCACCCAAGGGCAGTATAAACTCTTGATGCATATAAGGAATAAAATACATTTCTCTGAGCTGGATGCATCTCTCTTCTGATGCATGCCATGAGTGGGAGCACACGTGTCACTCCACGCTATAATGGGCTGCATGACTAATAGCAATTAGAAGTCATTGAACTGCCACCTACTGTAAATGACAATGTCACAATTTACAAAATGGGATCTGGAAGATCATTTTAAGCCTGGTACTGCAAGGGTTTGGTTTTGCCTGTTTATAGCTTAACCCCTCAGAAAGGTTTCTTTCAGTAACCCAAAGGGTCTGGCTGGGGAGGAGGAGGTGAGGCTGGAGCACAGCTCTTCATCTCCAGGCACAGGGACAGGGTGCAGAGCTTGTGAGCCTGAGTCCCTTATGAGCACCACTGCCCTGGTGAGAGGGAGGGAGGAAAAGAAAGGTCCAGCTGAACACAGGAGTATTATCTTACACTGCAAGTGGTCTAACAGGTGGACAGGTCAAGATTTTTCTCTTTTGACTGACTTTTGGTGGATATTGTGAAGCATATGGAAAGAGAAGTTTGCAGGTCTCAGACATGCCTCTCATAGACCTTGATCTACAGCTCTGTGGCCTCAGGAGGATTACACAGATGCTCCCTGTTGAGGAGCTGCTGCCGGCTGTCTGCACCCAAACCAACCAGCACATTGCAGGAAATGGCCGGGGAAAAACCCACAAACCCAAGTGTGGTGGCAGTGAGCCAATTATTGGCAAGAGTGAACAGATATATAGGAAGAATGAAGCAATAATCTGCCTGTCTGTAGCTCACAAGCAGAAAGGAGAATAATGGATGCATATCTCTCCACTGTAAACAGCAGGTCCAGCCGTACTGGACTTTGCTCTCATTAAACGTTTGCTTGAAAGCTGATGGAAGTAAGTGGGAACACTTCCAACTCCAAATATATTTTTATTCAATACCTGAAAATTTTACATTATTACACGTTTGTGTGCCTTAATTAAGCTTCCCAGGACTTTTCAATTAAAAAAAAAAAAAAAAAAAAAGCCACAAAGAATAGATCCTGATTTTTCTCACATGACAAAAGAAGCAGATGCTGCAGAAAGGATTGAGCTTTCCGAACACTGAGCTAGGAACTTTATTAGGAGACAATAAATAATATTACCCTAAGCTATTTCATCTTCCTTTTTTGATTCCCCTCAACATTCCTTCTACAATCTTTCTGGAGTTCAAGAACAGTAACTCAGCAGTACATCCTTTGCCTGCAGAGAATGCACACTCCCTCGGGCTGAGCCATAATTGGTAGTTTAGCACCACCTTCCTAGGCACTCCAGAATGACAGCTTTGCACTGCCAGAATGGCTTGAAGCCTTCGTATAAAAGCAAAAAGAAATGGAAAGGACCAAGAAGGGTGATTATTTCCCAATCTGTTTTAATTAGTAGACATTTTTAATAACGAGCTCGAGTTCTCCACCCTCAGTAGTTTCAGCTACAGCAGCACTATGAATAGCTGTGGATCTGTGTTGCCATGGGTTCAGGGCCCATCACTTCTGATTCCAAGTCATGGAAACAAAAGTTTCTGATGTAAAACTGTTGTTTATGCTGAATATAGCGTATTTTAGTATTAAAAAAGGAGCTTGTGAGTCTCTGATCTGAATATCGTACATTAATTCAACATTCTAGGCAACAAATTTCAATGTGTTTTCTACAACTCACCATAAATAACTGTTAAGGGAAGAGTTTCAGTGATTCCTTGAAAATCAAAGAATTGACAGTGGTAGTTGGCAGCTTCATCATCCACAAAATAAATACTTTGTCCCATAATCCAAGAAGATGATAAGAAAAACAGGAAAGGTGGCACACGTAGGGGCAACTAACTTGCACTAGTGCCAAAGATAAGCCCATATTTCAAAGAAAACTCAAGTGAAGCAAGTAGATTTCTTTTTTAAGGTATTCTTCAGTTTTGCCCTTTGGCGTGTTCCCCAGCATGGCCTCAGTCACAGGGGGCATGTCCAGGATCAGCTAACCAAGAATAAGCTTAATCACAAAATTACCTTACAGTCACCCCCTGCAAAACCTCCTTCTGGGCTGAGCTCCTTATCTGGTGACCCAGAAGCTGTATATACCCCCCATGATATGACCTGTTTTACCCACATCTCCCATATTGATACTTCAAAAAAACCCAGGAGGTCTGTGGAGGTTCCCTCATCTTAGTGCTTCCCATCAGCATTCTGTCAGAGACCCACAGGAGGTGCTCCCCGAGATGTGGTGTCACAAGTCTGGGTGACACATGGCCACCCTGCCCGTGTTTCTCGGGACAGGCTGGTGGCTAAGCCGCTCACTGCCATGTTGGATGCTGAAGCTTCATCCCCTCTTAAGCCTTTGCTTCCCCCTCTGGTTGTAAAATTATTCTGCACCTAGAAAACACTTAATACAGAGAAAACCTCTTGGGCATTTGTTTCTTTGCCTGTGCAATTACTCGGGCGTAACCTGACTACAAATATAAAGCAACACTTCATTTCGGACTTGGGGGGAAGAAAAATATAGTGATATTGCATATTAAGCAATCCTTACACTTTCCCTGCTAGATCTCCACCCTTCTATCACTTAATTCCCAAAATCAGAACCTCAGTTGCAACTGACAGTTATGGTTTTAATTATGGCAGTGAGCTAAGGAATGGACACACGTTTACTTCTGCTGACTCTGGGCAACAGCACAAAGAGAAGATGATGTATGAGAAGAGAGGAGCTGCAGGTGTCCAAACTCCACATGTGAATCAGGTATGGTTTCTGGAGGCAGCCTCAAGAAAATGAGTCTGAATGAGTCTTTTAAGGTGGATTAATTTCTTTTCACTTTTGTGTGAATGTTCTCATTCAGAATAAAAACCCTAAAGTGGCCTTACTTTCATACACTTAGTTTCCAAGGAGAAGTAGAGCAGACTGAATTAAGGACACTGTCATTCTGGCTAACAGTGTCCACATAATACTGTGCAATAGAGTTTGATCCTTGCCTTTTCAGTTTGAATCTTTAGCCTGTTTGACTGCGTTTCCAGCATGGCCCTGAGAAGGCAAACATCTGTTTGAAGAATGTCACGATAGCACGCAATGCTGAACAGAGCTGTGGTATTTTCTTGTCCCAGTTAATGGAACTCATAAATATTTCCATAGAAATTGCTGCTCAACAGAGGCAATTGCATAAACACATCTTCAAGCTCACATGGCAAATATTTTTTAGACTTCTGTTAAAACTTGAATTTTACTTTCATTGCATCTGGAGTTTGCATAGAAAATGTATTATATCAGAGAGTCCTTTCAACTGTCTATGATATTTGCACTTGCAGAAATGAGTTGCTGGTTTTCATACAAACATGCCCAGTGTAAACAGATCTAAGTCCAGTCCAGCCACAGTGCAGGACAGGTGATTCAATCAGGAAAGCCACGGGGACCATGGCATGTTCCAGTCCTAATGTTTATATCCTCAGTTCATTCCACTGATTTTGGCAGGCTCTGACTTCTCTTGGTAAAACATTAGCACTGCAGATGAACCAGCCGCTATCTCAGATGGTAATACCGGGTAACAAACTCTTTACAGCTCTGGTTCATCAGAAACCATGGGCCTGAAAAGTGCAGCCCACTGAGCAGGCAGGTCGTTCTTCATCTTCCTCTCCATCACACATGGCATTTCTAGTGGTGGCAGAAACCACAGCCTGGCTGCTCTCACAGAGGGGAAAGCAGCACCCAAGGACTTTTGTGAAAGAGGGGCCTGGAGAAGGGTCTGTGGGCTGCCTGTGAGAAACCAAGTGCAGGTTGAAGCAGAAAAGCAACAGACTGGGAACTGTGGGCTCAGTCACTCCAATGCTTTTCTTCTCTGTTCTCCATCCTCCCTTCATGAACGCCTGCTAAGTCACTTGGATATTGTGGGCAGTAAGAGATTTCTACCTCAGCTGTACTGGCTCAGTGAAGACGTTTGTGTGCTGAGAACTTTTCTGTCTTTCAGGTAAGAGAACGTCGCAATTAGCTCCCTGAGCATCATATTTGCATGAAAACCATTTCATTAAGGACGCTCTTTTTGTCTTCCAGCTGCTGCACTTCAAATCTGATGGCGTTGCTATGTTGTTAGAAATTTGAACAGAACGAAGGGCTTACAGAGAGAACAGAAGGCACACAGGATTAACAATTATTGTTTGATGAATACAAAGTGATAGCACCAACTATAAAAGCTAGAAAACTCCTGCTTACAGTTGTTTAACAACTTGGAGTTAAATTTTACACAACAAGCATCTGTTATCAGGCAGTTTTCCCCTACACTCCTTCATGGAAAGCTTCAGCCAAGATAGTTTGCCCATCTCTGGGCCAAAGCTAAAAAAAAAAAAGTCTCCTTTTCTCATCTGCCTGATGTGAAGACCTTCTCCTCGCAGCTCCAGCAACTCCCAGTTTGAAGCGTGGGTTTTGGATTTGCCCTCAGACAGCTTCAGTGGCAGAATCATGGCCTTTTATGCCCATGAAAAAGCAGGCAAACCCTGCCAACACACCAAAAGGAGATGATCCCCCAGTACCCAGAACTGGGCAGCCATTCCTGGGTTATGGTACCATCAAATGCCTTGGGGTGCCCAAGCCTGGGCAGGCTGAGGTGACCAGACCCCACCCTGCCAAGGCTGCTGGGTCTTATCCACGGGGATATCAGATATCCCACTGGGCAGCAGGAGAGACCTGGGGCCTTGCAAACAGCCTTTCCCCTGGCACCTCATCCTTTCCTCTGGGACATATGGCAAGCAACAGGCAATAAATTTTGCGGAAAACTTTTACTTCATATTTTTAAAAGTTAACCTCTTGCTTATGCTTGACTGAAACTTTTCTGTGTGCTTGGATCCTCAAGTATCCTTCATGCTCAGGAAGGTGAAGCCAGCTGAGGAGCTCACTGCTCAATTGAGTTGTGCAGCTGCAAAATCCTTTCTGTAGGTCCAACGCAGCTGCCGTGGGGAAGCCCAGGACCTCTATTGGGGTACCCAGGGATGACTTCTGGTTAAAGCAGAGCAGTGAGATTCTGCTATAGAGAAGAATATCAATAACAATAAAAGAAAGCCCACAACCCCAAACAACCTTATATACAAATTTATTCCAACATGGATTTGTTCTTTTTATCCCTCCTATATGTTGAGAGTACCAGCCACTTGTCCTTAGTGACTGAAGCAGCCCCAGCAGACATCCCCCCAGCTAGGGCAGGGGCAATCTGGTTTGATTAGCACATCCCCCCTCACTCTGAGAAGGCTTCTTCAGCCACTATCTCTCAGTTACAGTCCTGTGAATAAACCCCTAGGTTTTCCTGTCACTGTAGGAAATGTGATAAGCAGAGGCCAAAGCATAGGTCTGTAGCACTGGAAGAGGATATTTTTCCCAAGGGGTTTAGCAATAGTTTATATGGACTGTTTGCAACCAACCACGCACTGCTAGCAATTGAAAAATGTGAAAAAATGACCAAATTGTCTTAGGTCACCTGTATAAATCATTGTTTAACTCACACAAATTGTGCTCTGCAGGTATGCTGGGGAGGAGGCTGCCAGCAGACAGCAGCAAGGACCCACTGTGATCCATCATCTCTTCCCTTGATGCACTTGGGTCAGGAGAGGATTTATTTCCACGGCCTAAAGACTGAAACTCCTTAGTTTTTAAGCTCAGCTCAGACTCATTAAATCCACTCTGATGCCTTTAACAAGTGTCCTTTTTCACTTCAGAGTTCCCAGTGTGGTAACTGGATTAATCAGTGTTTACACAGAGCTTTGTGATGGAAAGTCTTTGTAAAAATGTCTTCTGCAGATTTAGCACTTCTCAGACCACAGATTCAAAAAATTGCATCATGAAGTTATTTAAAGGTCCCCATTCAGCAAAATGCTGAGGAGCATGTTTAAAGCTAAGGAGTCGAGTAAAGAATTCCACCAATTTCAAGCCTAAATTTATCCATTTCTTACACAAAATGAGTGGTTTTCCGTGTTGGCAGTATGCCCCATTTCAACAATGTTTTATTTAAAGGTGTAAGCAAATTACATTTTTGTCAGACATCTGTAATTCCTACTGAAAATATATCTGAGTTATTTTGCATAAATAATTTGCAAATGTGTTTTGGGAGATTTTAAATGTTTGGAAACAGATGCCTCTTCTATATCCCTGAAGAAAAATTGAGAATAAAAGTGTCTTTAGCTGTTTAGAACAGATGGTAGGGCAATAAAAGTG
Organism: Merops nubicus; assembly: GCF_000691845.1. Classification (NCBI taxonomy): domain Eukaryota; kingdom Metazoa; phylum Chordata; class Aves; order Coraciiformes; family Meropidae; genus Merops; species Merops nubicus. Next base: position 37,939 of record NW_008580926.1, on the reverse strand, counting down.
CTGAAGGAAGCGTCAGAAAATGCCATCCATCAGAGAGGAGGCAGGAGGACTGAGATGCACAAGTACAGATATTAGAGACAAGTTACTTAAGAGTAAAGAATCATAGAATAGCAGTGGAAGGGACCTCAAGGACCATCTGATCCAGCCTCTCTGGGCAAAAGCACTGTCTAGGTAAGCTGGTCCACCATCTTCTCCAGACGAATCTTAGAAGTGCCCAATGTTGGAGAATCCACCACTTCCTTGGGAATGATACTTTTTACCCTATACGTCATATTCTGTCAAGCTCTATGTCTTTTTGGTCCTCCTGATGCCAGTCTGCAACTCAGCAATGAACAACAGATACAGTTGTTTGCTTGACTGGAAACAGGTCCAGCTGTGTTCAGCACTGATCCCTCGTGAGCAGCAGTGGTTGTGTGCTGTATGTATTACTGATTTCTTCACCCCCAATGCTGAAAACAGCAAATATTTTTCACCATATATGTGAAATACCCAACCATACACCCTGAGAAACTGGTTTTCCCACTCTTCTACCAGTAACTCAATAGCCTATTTAAAAAAACCAAAGGATTTCAGGATCTCTCATTATCTGCTATCCTCTGACTTCAAAAGTGTCAGTAGAATTCTTAAGTCCAGCTTCATCTCTCCCAAAAATCCATGTGTTTCTGTAGATCTTTGTGTCTTACCTCAGTCCTTGATGTTTCTTTGAGTTCCTCATGATCCACCTAAGACCTCTACTTGTCTTCAGCTGTTTCACTGAAAGCTCTGAAAAAGAAGATTCTCCATAAGGAATAAATGTTACATGTCAAAGGACATTTCTAGATGTTGCAAGACCAGAATTTAGGACTTTGAAAAAATATAACACTTTTAAGAAAATGGGGGTTTATCAGCTACAGCTTTTATGAAGTGTTTGGTTTGATTTGTCACAACCACACTGTGATGCTAATGCTGCTTGATCACAAATCATGAATCAAACCTCTTGAAAAAAGTTTCTTGGCCTTTTATTTCCCTTATATAACTCCTTAGGCATTGAGTTACATTTTTATATACTCTCATTTTCATCACAGTCACAAAGCCCACAAACCTGTACACTGAGACTCTTGGATAAATCTCTGGACTCCAGGAACAGAAGATTTATGCACATCTCTTCTATAAACAAGTAGCACTGTGAGTCTAGCAGCACTGCAAGTAAAAGTCTTTAAACAAAAGGGAAGGAAAAGGTCATTTTTGTTAGCCACTTTTAATCAAATTCAAGGCATAGACAAGAAAATAAAGTAGGAAAAGTAAATTAGATAATCTAAGTCTTTATTTTTGATATAAGAATTCTTGGTAGACAAAATAAGGGTTGTTTATAACTGAAAGTATAACTTAATTGTTTAATATTCACTGCTTTGGTTCCACTAACAGAGTTTAATCAGATGTGTTGGCCACAGAACACGAATATCTTTGAGGCTGCACAGAGCAATGAAAAACATATGGCAGTTCTTAGAGAAGTAGATCTAGGCTGCTTCCTTCTTACAGAAGTACAGAAAAATCCTAAGTTCACTTCCCTAGAAATGGGAAAATTTCTTTCCCTTTGGTGGTTTCTTTAGAATTTATGACATGCAGAAGTCTTGAAGTTTATGGACAGCAGAAGGGCTCACACCAGCTGACTCTACACAGTGATGTCTGCTGCCTCAGACCTGCTGATGCTCCATTTTGGGGGGATTCATCTCCACATAGAAATCAGACCTGTGATTGATGCCTGTACTTTGAAACTGGTTTCTGGTTATCTGCTGTTTCACCCCGTATTGCCACGTTGCAATGGCAGCTGTTTCGTCCTGAACAAAGAACAGATGGAAGGTCACTGGAAATGCACTTGCTTTGCTGTTTTGGGGTTTTTTTGTTTCTAAAGAAGACCAATATTTTTCTCTATTCATAATCTAACTTGTTCAGCTGATCTTTACAAAAAGCAGGTATAGGTTTTCATAGTGCTTTTTGTCTACATCATGCATCACTTTTTACATAGCTACAGTTCCATGCTACAAAGTGGGAAAACAGCTTCCAAACAAGGCTGACAAGTTTACAAACTTGTCCAGACAACCAGCAGATTTGGCTAGACCTTTAGTAACTTTCTTTCCATGCGGTATGTCAACAAACTGTGACTCATACCAAATTCACATAGCTCCTAAGAGGGTAGTATTAACACTGGTTCAAGCCAAACAACTTGAAGGTTTTGTGTGTGAACAGGAAAGAGATTCTGCACAAATCTTCTGTTATAACTGAGAGTAACACAGCAATGAAGGAGCTGTAACAGGTGAAGCACTGAACTGCACACATGAAAATATCGTCACTCTTGAGAGAGAACTTCTCTGTCACACCACCACTAAAGCAGAAGTAGGTTTTCAGTTCAAAACACATACTTTTTTCTAGTGTAGAGGCAAAATGTTTTAGCGTGTCGTGGCAGAACTCAAGAGAAAGTGCACACGGGTTTCCCTGACCGTGTACTGAATATAGAAACTATGCAATATTTCTTAATGCAATTCTTAGTCCCTAAGGAGAAAATGTTAAGATGATTAAATGAACTCACGGCAGCTTTTAGAACTTGTACAGTCCTCTGCAAGTTTCCTGAAATGCAACCATACATTTTTCAACCAGCCAGTCCCAAATCTATACACCTAGAAGGGGTTAAAAAGAACACAGGGCACATACATGCTGAAGGCTTATACCTCCCGGAGTATTGTGGCAGCCTATAACTAAGGGTGCATCTGCCCAGGGCAACACAATACTGGGGAGATACCTGCAACAAGCGAGACAGCTGAAGCAGCATGTTGGCATCCTGCCATGCCATTGCTGACTCCTTCTGTGGCTCAGGTCAGATATCTACTCCCTCAGCCCTGCCCAAACACTTTGTGCTGGATAGACAAAAGCCCTGATAAAATCTAAATGACTTCAGTTTAAGAAGTCATCCACACCCCCAGAGACTATGCTGAGCTTTCCTCCAGCTTTGCCCAAAAGCCTGTGCAGACCCTGTGTGGGATTTGTCAGTTTGTCATGGGGCAGGGAGGACACCTGACAATATTTTCTGGATCCACAGGCCACACAACCTGTGCATCCGCCATTCAAATTCCCCATGGCTACAACCTCTGCCTCCTGCATTGAAGACTTTTGCTGAACTCTGCTGTTCAAACTGTCTTTGACCTTAAGGCTTAGACCCCCATTTGCTCGACTCATCATTATAGGTGAAGTTCCCACAGGCCACCAGAAGGAAGGTGAGAACGATGCTGTCACCCCTGCCACCTCACTAACGCTTCCCTTCTGCTCTGCAGGCACCAGCCACGGCTCCTCTGATGAAGACAATTACTCAGTCTCTTCCCAGCAGCTGTTCTCAGTGTGTATTTAGCTTCACAGGCTGCCAAGAATTTAAAATGCAAAGACCTTTTCCTGTACTTGCACCACGGAGTGTTTGTTGCATCAGGCAACACTCGCACCCACCGCTCCGGCTTCAGCCCTGCCCTGAAATCGCAGACTGAGCTTTTGGACCTCAGGAGTCACAGAGGAGACAGACTGCTATGGAAGTGAGGTGAAGCTAGCACATCCCACGCCCACAGCCAGCACTGCCAACACCCAAACAAATAGCAAATGGGAATAAATGAAACAGAAACCAAGCTGAAAATATGTTGTAACTAAAATATCTGCAGCTTGTTTATGGCCAGTGGCTAGGGGCTTTCCAGACCTGTAAAACAGGAACAGCTTTTCCCTAAAGAAGCTAATAAACAAGGGCAGATAAAGGCTAGGGCATTCTTATACCCAAGTTACACTAGATGATCACCACAAGTTATATAATTCAAATATATATTTAAAAAAATCATTTTCATAAACAGCAGGACAGTTCTCAAACAAACACTGAATACAAGTGGCTGTAAGTTACGGTCACAAAATTTTGCATCACAGAGCATAACTTTGAATAGATGGCTGAGCAGTACTCTCCATTTGGGATCACAGGGGAATTCTGGCTGGCTGGGAGCTCAGGGCACCTCAAACAAACACCCTGCTCGCAGCAGGGCCAGCTCTTAGATCAAACCAGATTGCTCAGGGCTTTGTCCACTTCATCTGCCTCTTACCACAACGGATTTTTTTCCTCTTCATAAGTAAGAGAAAGAAAAAAAAATTGAGAAGAAGCTGCACTGATTAAAACTATCTGGGGCATCAGGAGCTGCCTTCATTGTGCCCTTCCCATACAGCCCCAAGCAGCTTCACCTGATGCCCCAGTGCTGTACTGGGAGGGAGGGTGGACAGTCCCTCTCTAACCTGGTCATACCAACCACAATTTCATACTGCTGAGGAGAGACACCACCAGAATTCTCTCCTTTCCTTTCCTAGATTTTCTATTCCTTCCTTTGCTTAATTAAAAAAAAAAAAGAATAATGAGCCTTCAAACCATTGTTACCTGGCATTTGAGCTTCTAGATTTCAAATATGACAGAAAGAACATATTTAAACATGACTGGATTAAGAGCAGAAAAATTATTGCAAGGAATAACACAGGTCTAGCAAAATATAAGTTCTTGTATAATCTTCTGAGAGAGAACTTTGCATGAAAGGAACACATCAAATAATTATATTTTTTCCTAAAAGATAAAATTATTGGAATGAATAAACATACTACAGAAAGCTTACATGATTTTTATACTAAACGTTGTCCTCCATGGCAGAAAATATTGACTGCCATATTGAGCAGGAAAGAGGAATATTTAGCATAAAAATGCTACTCATTTAAAATTAATCAGTAGATCATCAATATAGAATCTGTCTTGTGCAAATGTCAGCAAGCTCACTTTGCTTGCCTTAGCTTCATGGAGGATATCAGCTTCTGATCTAATAAAAAATGTTTATTATTTATTAAGACCTAGTCCCAGTATTTAGGGTAACTCATTCTGGCTGCAGTGTATTTGCATTGCTGCAGGTACAGACCTTTTTGCCCTTGGGTTGGAGAGAAAACGCTCTCTCAAAATCACCATTAACTCATATTGATCAGCAGCTTATAGATGAGCCACTCGTGAGGCTGAACTGCTGCCACATCCACTGCTGCCATGCTGCAAAGAAAGTTTGGTAGCAATTTTTCTCAGCTGTGTCCCTTGGAGGTGATGGGCTGCCCTGGTTCAGTCCTAGCTCCTGCCAAGGCCGTCTGCTACCTGCAAGTAATAGAAAAGAATAAGTCCCAAAGAAAAAGAATTGCTGGCCTGTTTTTGTATGTGATTTATTTGATAGTTCAGGGCATAGAAACATATTATTCCTTTATATGTTACTAGCAGAAAATTAATAGCCTTTTTCTTTTGCCACAAGGGCAACAGCGGTAGCTGCTGGCCTAGAGGAGCCTGTCCCATTTCTCAGCTTATTTATCAGGAATTAGTTTAGATAAGGCACATTTTGGATCCTAGCGTTCAGTTGAATAAATCATGATTAATTCTTTTGGGACATTTCAGCCCAGCTGTGTCTCATACAGGGCAGATACACAGTGGCACACCACTCACCTCTGGGACTGCCCATTTTCACAGGTTTGTTCACCTTGCCTTTTAAGTACTATGACACATGTAAATATCCACTGAAACACAGTTAACACCTGTTTTCTTTTTGTATCTCTCTAAAGCTTTTGTGGCCTGTTCTTCTTGTTCTGTGACACAGGAGTTACTGACATGCCAAGCAAAGCTGCTTAGGCATCTTGCTGCTAAGAAGTAAAGCTGTAAAGTGCTTAGAATTTGGTCTGACTTTCCTGATTTAAGGAATGCTGCTGCATACTTTAAGTGAAAATGATTATAACAGAACAATCCTTGCCTTAAAGAACTGAAATTACACAGCATTGCATAGACATAAAGGAAAATACACAAAATAGGTATTTTAGCTACAATTCAGCAAAAAAAAAAAAAATTACTTTGGTCAAAATCTACTCAGATAAAACCTCTGATATATTTTTTAAATGAAGATTTATATAAACCTGAAGATGTACGTTTGAACAGTCAGGTGTTAAGCAGGCGTGGGAATGAGACTGGGTACCTACTTTCTCTCAGATGTGTTTTGGATCTGCTGAGTTTACAAGGTCAAACATCTCTTACATAGCCCCACAGTGCCTGCCAGAGAGCTGTCAAATTAGGGTTTTTTTCCTTTTTTTTTTCCAACTTCATTAATTAAGGTCTTACAGGAAAGAAGGTTCCCACGTTCCAGCAGCAGCAATTGTATCCTATTCTTCATTAAGCTATTTAAACTATGCTGAAAACTGTGAAGTGGCTTGAGAGTTTTTGACTGTCTTCCTGATTGCAAATGACATCAATTCTGGTCCCCAGGGCACTTGCAGGAGAAAAATTATTTGTTGTGAGCTCTTAGCTTATGAGTATGGCCTACACTGGGGATTTTTTACACAAAAATCCCCAGTTATTGCAAGAAAAGATGAGAAGACACACAATGTGCTGCTGAAAAAAAAAGAAAAAAAAAAACAAAACCCAACCAAAAACCAGTGAGGTTCCCTGAAGTTTTTTATGGTAATATACCCAAAATCAACATCTGAAGATGTGATCTCATCAGAGGGAATGAAAAAGGCCTAATTACAGATGGATCTTTTTACATCAGTGTTACGATGCTAACAACTCTAAAAGAAAGAAATAATTTATTTTAATTACTAAAATATGCATAATTGACTTCACATACAGCCTGGATGCGAGTTTACTGACAGAGAAGACACCATTCTTGTCATGGGGAAAAGAAGAATTGCTCTTTAAATATAATTAAAATCCTCATAGAGACTAGTTTAAATATTTAATGATTTTCAGCTCTTGCTAAAGCGATGCTGATTATTCTTTAGAATCTGCACCCTTACAGCTTTTGGGAGATGTTTTTGCTGTGGGTGTTATGTGGTTGCATAAATATCTCATGACCACTGAGACTAAAATTTAAAATTACCAGGGTGGTGGGGATTTTCATAATTGTAATGACCACATGTGCATAGTTTCTGACAACTATAACGTCCCTCCTTCTCCCACCACCCCTTATCGGGTTTGCAGAAAATACTGCTCTCTCTCTCTCAAAAAAAAAAATTAAAAATCAGTGAAAGCTTTTTAAATATCTGTTAACTCTGTCTTTCTGCACATGCCACGTACTCTGTGGACAAAATAACATTAAGTAATAAAAGAATAGTGTGTGGGGAGAGAGATGGGGGCTGGGGGAGAGGCAGATCACTGAAGGAGCAAGCTGGAAGGAAGAACTGAGATGATGTCTCAGGGCTGCAGGTACACAGCTGGTCCCTGGCCCATGCACACACAATCTCAGCAGGACACGGAGAAGCTGCTGGAACGGACAGGAGAAACTGATGGAGGTGACAGGCAACAGTGGGAGAAACTGGAAAAGGTAGGGGAAGCACTGGGAGGGCTTCACAGAGGAAGGTGTGTGAGCAAGGGCCAAACACGACAGCTGAAGGTTGTGCATGGTGCTTTGTGCCTTGCAAGGCCAGGGGATCCACTTCAGTAATGCTCTCCAAGGCTGAAGGTATCACAAACAGCAAAATTGAGGTGGGATGCAGCAAAACTGGGAACAATGAGGAAAAAGTGATTAGGGGTAGGCTGGTTATCTGGGAGAGGTGGAGAAAGGGATGTAAAAGAGCAGATAAAAACATGACCAAGAAAGGAAAAAGGAAAGGATGGGAAAAAGGAAGGTAAGATAGACAAACAATGTGATCTGGGCAGTCGGAAGGCACCTGCAGAGCAGCCAGCACTTGGTCACTGGCTCTCAGGACAGTTCAGGCTGGAGGGGAGCTCAGGAGGTCTCAGCCCAACCTCCTGCACCCAGCTCTAAGGTCAGACCTGGTTCTTGAGGTCTTTGTCTGGTTGGGTCTTCAAGGATTCCATTCCAAGGAATGCAGATCAGGCTGTCTATCCAGTGTTTCAACTTTTAGTACCTAGTGACTAATTCTGAACTCATTAAAAACGTTGGTACTGAATCATTTAATCCCTCAGTTCTCTGTACTCAAACTAACCAGGAGTAGAGAGATCCCATTCCTTTAGGTTTCATTTTTGATTGACTCTTTACATGAATCACTCTGCTGGCATTGGTGCAATGCCAACACCTCTTCCTCAGGCATCAGACATAAGGATTTGACCACAGGAAACACCATTCTTCTGGCCATAAGGCACTAAAAGACCACAAGAGGCAGGCTGTCTGGGTTCTGCTTCAAGGCCAGGGAAAATGACCTCAAAATAAACTAACCTAAAGAGCTCTGGCTGTGGCAGCTTCACAACCACTCACTCAGCCTCTTCCATAGCTTCCTATCCTTGCTTTGTTACTGCAGCAGTGTTGGACCTGCAATCCCCAAATGTCCTCCTCTGTGCAGTGACAGTCTTCAGTGACTCGTGCCCAACTCTACCACCTTTCTTTTGTCACTATGATAAAAGTGATTCCTATCTCAACTTTTTCAAAATTTTTGAATTCCAGCCTTCTTCCCCTGTGTTCACACTTTCTTGTATCCAAGAAAATGCACACAAGAGACACCCTGAGCAAGGTGTAAATTGCCTGCTCTCTGATATGACATGAGCCACTTGTGAAGGTTTGGTTGGGTAGCCCATGTCAGCCTCCTGTGGGCACTCTGTCCACACAGACCCTGCTCCTATGCTGCTGTCCTTCAGGACATGCATTAGTGGCTTGTCCTTTGTAGCTGGCTAGCTGTTCTTTCAACTAGTGTCAGACCTCACATCTCCAAACTTTGTATCTTTTTCCCACTGCCAAATGTATTTGAAAATAGCCCAGAATTTCAAAATAATTCAGGGGAAATAATAGAAATTTATGATTCCAAAAGTGACAGTTCTCTAGAAAGTAATAAGAGCGAAAGATGACTTAATGCATTTTGCACTCACATTATGTAATGAGAAACATCAGATGAATCCACATCTGAATCTAACACTTCCAACCCTGGAACACCTATTTCTGCTAAAATTTTAAAATCCTGGCATAGGATGACAACTTTTTAAATAGTGCCTGTCTGAGGCCTGGAGAAGATGAGTTATTTTCTAGACACTAAGAACTGCACTGATGGAAGAGTTACCTGTTCCACCAAAAAGTACATTGTGATACTCACCTTGCTTTAAGAGGTAGTGGGTTTTTATCCAGAATAACAAATCTGGTCTGAAGGTGTACTTACTCCACAACTTTGTTTCTAATTTGAATGAGTTTATTTTGTTTGGTGTATTTTGGTTGGTTGGTTTGTTTGGGGTTTTTTTATGTTAAAGAGTGCTGTTATTTACACTTTGACTTCATAGTATTCCTCATCCAATAAACTTCTGATTTTTTTTCTTTCCCTCTCAAAGTGGCTGTTTGAAAGGAATGGAGAAACAACTGCTCTCACTGTGCTAGTGCTTTAGATACATAGAATAATGTGCAGTTGACATATTTAATCACTAGAGGGAAAACCATCACGGTGCTCTCCTCAGTAATGCTGGTAGGCACACATTATTCTCCAGAGCTGCAAAATGTGCAAAAGGCTTGAGTCTGGATGCAAATGTTGTAGCAACTGAGTATGACATACAGAAGACTTTCCCTTGCTCAGAAGGGCGTCCGGGAGAATTGCCCCTAGTCTCACCACATCACACCAGAAAATAAGAAGGAAGAAGCTGGAACATGAACATTCCCAGGAAAGAGAAGAGCCCAAACAGGGCTGACCTTAGCAGTCCAATTGTCCTGCAGCAGTGTCTCCAAGCCAAAACCAGCACAGAAGGCTATCACCCCTATGAGAGCACAGGAGACAGAGAAGCCTGTTTGCACCACCAGCCCTCAAACCAGGGTCACCTGGCAGAAACAGCAGTATTTTGAGACCCTTGTAAGAACCACTTCCAGCTGCTCCCTCCCTAGCTAATCTCCATCTCACACCAGAGCTCATAGTGCTGTTGACCACCAAACAAGATATTGAAGACATCTTGTTCTGACCAGTTTTAAAGGCCTGGGACCACAAAGCCCATCTGGATGTTACTGACCATACATGAAGAGCATGGCAAGCAGAGAGCTGGGGTGCTGCAGAGGCAAGTGTGTTGCTCTCTGCCTCATAGCCTTGATGTCACCTTAGGTATCCCTGTACTTGCTCCTCGTCTGGGAGCTTCTGGGACAGAAACACACTGGCTGAGTACATCCTTGCCTCACCAGCCTAAAGGCTGCTGGCTGTCAGCTCTGCTGCCTGGGCAGCCACCAGCTCCTTCCACACATGCTGGTGCAAGTGCAGCACCCACCCTCACCCAGCCCCCCAATTGGAGAGTCCCAGCCAGAACCTGCCCTGGGTGCTGCTCCAGCCCCCCTCATCACCAAGGATGATCAGCATCACTAGAAGAAAGAAAGAAATTAAAGAGAAAGGCTAACAAGGGAGCCAACCTGATTTTCAATGCTGGTCCTTAGGAACTGTACAGTACATTTTATCTTAGACTTCATTTAGTAGGAGTCAAAGGGAGTCAATGAGAAAATAGAGAAGGATTGCATGAGCCACTGCCATTTTGCATCACAGTTTGCCCACTTTTATTTTAAATGTTTCATTTCAAGATAATAAATGGAACTTGTCTCCAGCAACCCTGGTTCATGTTGTTTTTACAGTGACCTTCTGTGGCAAAGCACTACAGAAATCAGTATTGCATGTGTAGCTGGAATTAATCATGCTCCTTTTAATCAAATTCATTTTTAAGGAAACATAGTTGCCACACAATTCAGTTCTTATTATTTTTATTTTCCTTTTTAGTGTTATGCTCCTTATTGCATCTAAATAACAGGACATTTTAAACCCTGAGCTTTATGCTCTGAATGAAAGAAAGAATAAAGAGACTTGTGACTGATTTCTTGATAGACAGAGCCTCGCTTTGCCACCCATGCTATCTGGTTTTTTTGTTTGTTTTTCTCTCCACTGCAGTGATATACACTAGTAACCACTTTGCTTTCTCATCTTGTGCACAGATGCTCAAAGATGGAATAAATCTTTGGATTGACACAGGGTTATATTGACTTGCACCGGCGACATCCTAAGCTCTGATCAGCCTTCTATAGAATTTCCCAGTTATATTGTTCCTTTAATCCACTGTAAAGTGATTTTCATCTTCTTACACAACTTTCTTTGAATGCAGCTGGGCATTAGATTACAAGATTTTTATGCTTCACAGATGAATGCCCAAACTGAAGAATCGTCAAACCCTCAGAGATCAGACTGAAGACATACTTGCCATAATTCTAGTTTTGAACACCTGTCAAAAGCCATTTAATTTTCATAGTTTGTTATTCTGTTCCAAAAACTGGAGGAGCTCTGTGTTTGTATATTGAAAAAAATCAAGACATCACTTGTCCTAGGAAGCTTTTTCTCCTAATAGTATTTTTTCCTTCTATGAACAGGGGTTTTAGCACATGCAGCCATTTAAAAATTAGATGGGATTTAAGTGGTATTCCTAGATAACAGCAACTGGCAGGAAAAAGATGATGATGAAGGAAAGCAGGAATAGAGTGAGGAAAAGAGAAAAACAAAACAAAACAAAACAAAACAAAACAAATGGATTGTCAATGAAGGCTAATCAAGACAGGTTGGTGGAGAAATCAACAATCTCTCTGCCCTGTCTTAGGCCACTAGGCCACCACCTCTGTCCTGTGGTTTCAGGCCACTTTTTGCTGTACAGATAGGCAGAACTTCTAGATTTCCCTGTTTTGGAGCTAAAGATGCCAAAACACCCAGGATTCAAACCTGTTTCTAGATATTTTTTCCTCCAGGTTACAAATATCTTGGGAAAAAGAAATTTACTTTGAAGAAATCCATAACTAGTAGCCCCTTACTCACAGGAGCTGGTTGTCCTATGGCTGATTTTCCATACTTACATGCTTTAGAATAACAAGATAAATGACTGCCATTTTCTTTTCTGACTGATTTAGCCAGAATGCTTTATGACAAATTTCATACTGATGTTTCCAGGGAAAATTTATTAGGCTGGAGCCAGGGGGTAACCTTCTTTCAGTACCTGTTTAGATACGCATATATATGCATACAGAGAAAAGAAAAAACCTCTGTCAGAAAGATCCTCCTGATCTTGTCTAGTCCAATCCCTGCGCAAATCAAGACCAACCTTGAGGTTAGATTCAATGTTAAAATTAGATCAGATTGCTCAGGGTCATGTCTAGTCAAGTTTTGATTATCTCCAAGGATGGATGTACAAACTCTTTCCATAACAGACAAGTGGCTCAGATCCAGGGCACAGGCAGCTCAAGGACTTAACTTTTTGGAGTTTATCTGCAAAATAAATTAAGAACACTAACAGAAGCGATCATGTGACCACAAAGACACTTCAGCCCATTCACTAGATTCAGATCTGGGCTTGGATTAATCTTACTGTTCTGTGATTAATTTTGCTTTTCCAATTACAGTGTTTTACTCTCACCCTAATATCACAAAAATCATGGGTATTTTTTCCCTTGGGGGGAAAAATAATTGGACTATATACAGGTATGCAATTTAAGGGCTAAAATTAAAATTGTATCAGGATGTTTCTTTTTAGGTTCTCTCTCATGCACAGACTCTGATGAACCTCCTTTACTGATTAATAGACTTCTGGCAATCAAATGGTCCAAAGTTTTACTGGCAGGACTGAACTCTTTTGCTCTTTATTGATGATAAGCCTTTTCAAAGAACTGTAAAAGTCATTAGTTAAGCTTTTTAATAAATTACTCGGGGGGGGGAAAAATCCTTTTCAACAGCTCAGAGTTGTCAGTCAGCAAAATAATAAAATCATTTGGTGAAAATACAGGTTCATTTCAACAATTTCAAATTTTTGTGGCACTTGATGTTTTCTACATTTATTTTGAAAGGCTGTGCAAAATGTTGATATTTTGCAGTAAAAAATAATTACTTAAAAAGATAAATTGTTCTGGAAAAAGCTAGTGCACACCATGTTTTAAATACACAAAATATTGAATAGCTACATTAAATTTTTCAGTAGATAGGACCCAGGTGAAATCCAGGACCAGATCAGAAAACAATAACTGCTGAAGCTTAAGCCAAAATCTTTTCAGATGCTTTTGACCCTGCTGAAGGTCTCTCTTCACCACCAAAGGTCACTAAGCCCATCCCTGTCTCCCTTCTTCATCCATCACAGTCATGGCCACCGAAAACCCCTCACTTGTGAAGATTGGCTTATCTGTAAACTGGGTTATATCCCAGCTGCCACTGGCACAGAGCTGACCCCTCCAGCAGATCAGAGCTAAATCCACCAGTACAAGTCTGTCAGAGCTCTTAGGCTCAGCAGCACACAACATCAGAGCATATGTTCTCAAATGAGGACGAGACTCCAGATTCCTGCCCCCTTTACCCACCACTACCTCTTAGAAGAAAGTTTAGCCCTGCCTGTGTAGCATGCTGAGCCTCAGGCTGTCCATGCTCTCAGAGGAAGGCCATTCCTCCCAGATCAAGCCTTCAAGGACTTTAAGCAGAAGGACATGTATTTTATGGTTCACAGGATCAAAGTATCAATTTGCTCAGCCTGGTTAACACTGAGACCTCTCTGGATACACATACAGACACTACTGTAGTCACTGGGGAAACAAGTCAGACAGAAAGAATTTTTGGTGGACACTGATGAGCCTGCCCGAGGATGTTGCTTGTTGCTTTCTGATACAGCACCACCCTTCCATGGAGAAGTAGGCAAGTGGGAGAGCATCTTGCAGAGATGACCACAAACGAGAAAAGTCACTTGCTGTAACCCCAGCTGACTTCCCTCTGTTAGCCTGGGCCTCTTGTGAATTTGGATTGCCATCAGCTCCGCTTGTCCTCACCTCCAGGCAGAGTATCCTGCACATCAGCCCATTGGTATGCTGAGAAGCGTGATCTTAAATCTGTCCTTTAACAAAGCCTCATTTCTCGTTGCCTGAGTAAAGCTAGCTCTTACTGTGAACTCACCCAAGCCACAGCACAGCCTGGGCCATCCCGTCCTCAGGTCGTTTGCATGCCATTTCCCTCTTGGAACATCAGAAAGCTGCCATGACCCATCAGGGCACTGATCCTGTGCTTGGTTTCCAGCCTTCAAAAGTTAAAGCCAGAGCTGAAGCATCTGCCATAACCTTCTCCCATCAGCTGTGGGCCATAACATACCAAAAACTCCCAAACTTAATTTTTTTGGGTTTCTTCTAACTGAGGCCTTATCCTTGTTCAGTGAACTTCAGCACACATCCTAACACACCACCACCCACCCCCAAATCAACCTGTGCTGATTTCCAAACCAGTTCTGTCCCAGCCCTTATTCCCATCAAATGTCACATCACTGCAGCCCAAAAGCAAAACTGGAGTCCCCTCCAAAAGAAAATGTTACCTGTTCACATCAACTTCCTAGAAACCAGATCCATCCAAGCCATAGCCCTAACCCTCTACACAGGCCTAAAAAGGCAAACCTGGTCTAGCTGCCTTCCTCAACACATTTCACTCAAGATAGTCTGAGACTCAAATCTTACAGCTCAAAAATAAATAACCAATAGCACAATACAGAAGTTACTTATTTCCCTAACTCCTCACTGCTTTAAATGAAACCTGTAATTAACTAGAAATTATTGTAGGGAACTACTATCAGCTGAAGAGGAAAATCAAGCTAGTACACATCTGACAAAACTGGGCATTTTTTGCTGAATGCAAGTGTTACCTCTATATTTAGACCACTGAAAAAAAAAACTATTCCTGCAAAGCCAAATCAAACTGTACATACTACTAGCCAAAAAAAAAAAAAAAGTGCTTTGAAAACCCCCAAATGCACAGCTGCTAACCTGAGCCCTGGACAACAAGCCATTGGAAGATAGAGTCTTACAAAAACGCCCTCAGACCCTGTCAGTGCACACCCATAGCTTGGTGTATCTGCCCTTTACACCAATCCACTCCAGCAGGGAAAAGGGTAATCCTCCCAGAAGAGACTCAGGCAGCAGCCCCGGGAGTTAGCCTGAACTCATGGTAGCCCAAGAGATTTTAAAACCAACCAACATGTATCAGAAGCACCCTATCAAACATCATGTCAGAAAACCTGAAGTTTGAAATATAGAGCAGTAAATTCAAAGCTCCCTCAGACCTAAGCCCAGAGCACTAACATATATGCTATTTCTACCTGCATCACCCCCTCCCACACTGTCAAATCCCCAAACCAAACCCCCATATAAATCTTATTTATTCTTAGCAGCTCTAGAACAAACACCCTCCAAAATACCCTCTGCCTAGAAATCAGGCTGATCAAGGAATGAGTCTGGGCATACAGTTAGGAATGCAAATTCACAAAACAATAGCCAGATTTCTTATATGTTTGTTATGAAATGAATAAATCCTTCCCTCCTGTCCAACAGTGTTAAAAATTAGAGTCTGCAAAAATTTGGCCACTAAACCCACAAAGGATCTCATGCTTCTTTGCAGAGTTGACATGGCAAGGAAATTCCAGCACATGATCCATGTTGAACTTAGGCCAAAACAGAGAGAAAAGAGCTTCCTATGGTACTGCCAAACCAAAATTCACCTTGCTACCTCTGACCAAGGCCAACAGTTTTCCAAATACTTCCAGTCCTCTCCGCTTTGGTGGCTCCTGATGCAGGAGCACCAAAGGCATTTGGGCTTCAGGCAGGATCCTCACCACTCTGGGAGGCCACTGGTCCAGTGCCAAGGAATGAGGGTACAATACCATAACCCAAGGGGGCTGAGAAGGCACCATGGATCAGTCAGCAGGCTGATACTTACATGGGTCTCTGGACAAGCCTGAACCCGATTTCTTGTGAGGACTCTCACACACACCTTGTTCCATAGGAGGTACTTGTGTGGAGTCATGGGCTCATCCCAAGAGTAAGGTGGAAGCGCAGGAAGAATTTCCAGGCCAGTTGCATGTGGAGATATGGGTTCAAGGTGGGGCTACAGACTCTGCAAAGCCCAGCATAGGAAGGTAACTGAGCTGGTGTTTTGCCAGTTACATGGCCCAGCATAAAGGATATGGCCGTCAGCAGAAAACAGACTTTACTATCCAATTCCAGTGAATACAGAAAAAATGTGATATGGTTAACAGCAGGGGGAACAAACAGATCAATATAACTCCTTATAGTAGATAACGTAACCAAGGAATGAGTAAGCCAAGCCAGGGATCCAGGAAAGGAGGAAGGAATAATCCAAGCCAAAAGTCCAATCACAAACATGCAAAAGTCACCCCAGCACTTGCCAAGGAGATGCAGCACCAGCCACACCATCCTTGCTCTGTCCAGCTCCCAATCCTGCCCTGCCATAGCTGGGAACTCTCTTTGCAGTGGACAGTCAGGGAGCCCTCCCAGGAACAAGAAGACCTTACAGAGCACATTCAGCCATAAGCAGGACCAGCTCTTACACTGTTAACTTCTGAATTGGTTTCCACCCAAGGCTGGCCAGGCCTTGAGAGGAAACCAGGCGGAAGGTTTCTCCTGCTATTGAAAAATCCTCTGCCTGGTTGTGAGAATGATCCATATGTCAGCTGTGACTCAGGGCTCAGACCCCAGCACTTCAGCAGGCAAGGGCTCACTGGGCTGAGCTGAGGGCTGCTCTCCACGTTTGGCACCATGCTGTTTCAGCACTTGAGGCTAGGCAGGAGCTAACTTTTCAGGACAGCGTGAGTATCCAGGTTTAAAAAATGGGCTGTCCAGGAACACTGTGGGCTGCAGCCTTGTCAAGACAGCACATTTGCTGCAGGTGACAGGACACAGGCTTTGCTTTGACTTTGCAGAGCCTCAGGACAGAGGTACATCCCTGAGACCCTAGTTCCGTGACCCTGTGCAGAAGCAGAGCTCCGTGGCCTGTGCAGGCAGCAGCTGACTCTCAGCCTGCTGCCACCTTTTTTAGCCTAGCAGTTGCCTTGGTGTACCCCAAAGCCCAGCTGCAGCCCGCGGGCGAGGATGATGGCTTGGGCTTGCATACACCCACGGGGAGCAGCAGGCTGGAGGTGTGTCCAGCTGGTACTGCCAGCACTCCTGCAGCTTCCCACCTCCTCCACTGCTGCTGCCTGAAACTAGAGGCTTGAAGCTTGGCCATGGGTCATGCTGTGCCCATAAGCAGGGGAAAGGAGAGAGGCCATGGACAACCCAAATCAGTTCACTGTCTCCAAGACAGCCTCACCTTTCCCTTGGGCCTCCTGCTCTCTGGTGTCTCTGGACTTGACTTAGGTCTTGGAGAATGCAGTACTCTGAACATTTTTTCTTCCAGTTTGGATGCTGGGCCATGACAATGCCTCTTAGGTAACAGAAATAGTTAATTAAGCAGTGAAACTGAACAGAGCTGCCATGCAGCAGGGTCAGTTTAACTCTTTTGCCTTGGACTCTGTCCCAGGATGGTTGCCTCCACAGTCCAGAAGGACACAGGCAAAGTTCAAGTAAACAAAAGATTATTGGTCTGCTTGGGCAACTGGGAAGAAGAGGAGAGATAAATTAAACTGCCTGAATAATCATAAAAAGATTTATTGTTGTAACTAGTGTAGGGCAATGACAGAGAAGGGATAAAAGGTTTATCCAGGTTTTGCAGTGACAAAAGATAGGAAACACATCAAAAACAAAAACTCTCCCACTCATATGAAAATTATTCTACACATAGACAGAGTCAAAAAAATTACTGAATGAGTAGTAGGGAAAAGCTGTTTATCATCTCCTCTCTTTTTCAAAAGGAATCAAAAAACAATGTAAAGACCTTGCTTATTCTAAAAAAAAAACCCCATTACCCCATATTTTTTTCTGTTTATATACTTCATATGAACAAATAATTTACTATGACCAAGAAATATTTTGACTTACCCTTACACTAAAAAAAAATCTTAGTTTTTTTTATCTTCTTTCAGCTTTGGATACTTTGGCAAATGGCAAAGCAGAAAGAACAACACTACTCTCATTCAAGATGTCAGCTTAATTTTGTGTCTCCAGTTAGGCCCACAGCTGTAGAAAACCTTTTTGACAGTGAATCCACTTAACAAGATTCCTGCAAGGATCCTAGCATATGCTGTTCCCTTAGTGCAACTTTATGATGGCTTGTTTCTAAGGTCACCGGATTTCTTTTCACTCACTTGCCCTTGGGTGACACAGCTGATGCTGGCACACCTTCAAAAGAAACTCCTCTCACAACCCCCTGAGAAATGTTTGCTCTGAGAGCTTAGCAGTCTTCAGAGGTGCCTGTGAAAGGAGTCCTGCAAATAAAGCCATACTAACAGAAAAGAAAAAATGGAAACACAACAGGCAGCCCTAACACACCACCTTTCTGACCCAAGCCCCTGTAGGCAGACACTTGTTTAAAAGCCCTTGGTGGCAGCTAGTGAAACACTTGGCCACAGCCCCTGTGGCAACTCAGCAAGTGCCTTCAGCCGACAAGCCAGCACTGGCAAGCACTGAGAGAACAGCCATGAATATTAAGTCTCCTCTTCTGTGGTGAGCATAGAACATTTCTTCCTCCTCTGAATCTTGAGGACTTAAAAAAAACAGTAAAATCCTCTGAGAATAAGGGAATCATCAAAAAATTCCCGTGGACACAGACCAAGCCCCTTCATGGCTCAGAGCCCTGTTATTCCAGCAAGGTCAGGAGGAGTTAGCCTGAACTAAGTCAAGCAGCATTTGCCCCAACAATTTTCTAAAGGCAACGAGTTTTCTTCTGCCTCTGTCTAACTTTCCATGAAAGGCATAGTAGAACTGGGGGAGTGGGACTGAGTAGGGTATTTACACCACTCCCCCCTGCCCTTGCCTGGGGCATGTCCTGCATCTCCTGTGCTGGGGGTGGGGAAGCTTTAAAGGGAGGAAACACAGCAGCAGTGCTTCCAAAAGCCAGGTAAACCCATACAGTACATATTTTTGTGATTTTATCTTGACAAGGGGAAAAAAAAATAATTGATCACCTCAACTTCTTAGAATACCTTTTGTTCCTCACTAATCGACTCTATAAATCCTTTGGTTTTGAAAATCAGCACCAGTGAAGTGTTTCAGGACACTCAGAAGTTAGCATAAGAAAAGCAACTCTTAAGAGTTTCCAAGTCCATGTGCTCTGTCTTTCATGCTCCCTGCCCATAGCAAACCATACTTTTACCAACTAAAACTCATTAAACTTGCACTTGCCTTCACTACTCTTTTTTGTTGGCAACAATTTGAAGAGCCCTGATGAATCCCATGTGCTATTTCTATTTTATTATGGCACCTCTAACCTCTGAACTGCTTGGTGATGTGATAACTCACAATATCTTTAGAAACTGGAGCAACTTCTGGATACAAGCTCCAGTATTTGGAATACTACAGTTAAAAAAAACAAAACAAAAAAAACCCAAAACAACATATTGGTGAACCTATCGTTTGCCTGTTGTGGTGGAAATCAAATCAAGTTCTGACACTGTGAAGTCATTGGATGCACCCTGTGAAACGTTTGTTGCCACGGCAGGTCTGAGGTGCCTGCACTGGCAGATGAGCTCCTGCTGATTTCAAGAACGCTGCTCAAGGTTCCCACGTGGATGTGTGTGACAAGTCTGGAGCTGTGCTTCATGCTTCATGCAAACCAGGAGCAAGGCCCAGCACAAACCAGTCAGGTCACGCCTACAGGAATGAGGTGGACACATCCAAGCTCACTCTAAACTAGGCCAGAGTTCACCCAGGCTATAAAACCTTGTCCAAGAACCAGGGTGAATACTGAAGCATTCATCTGTTCCAGGAGAAAAAAACAATGCTGGATTCCTAGTGGAGAGAAGAGAGTAGGACTCTCTGTAGCTTAGGAGTTAGAGCACAGAGCTCAGAAGGAAAATCCTGGATGACAGTCCTTGCTGCACAGGCTGTTTCTCTTCTCTCCAGCGACTGTTCCTGCTCTTTCTCACCTGCTGACACTTAGAGATACCAACTTACTGTGTGAAAATGTGATTTGTTGTGAAGATTCTGATCCTGCTGATGTGTGTTATGTGACCTGAGGCAGCACGCTGGATCAAGACTCTCATGGAACCTTGAGGCAGGAAGGTCTTTTTTTGGTCAGGCTTGCACACCTACTAGATGTTGAGCTTCTCAAGTGTGTGATCATATGTCCTTCTGCAAAGGTACAATAAACTCTCTTGTGTGCAACTAAGACTAAGAGCAGCCCACCACCAGCAGCTGCCTGGAAATGGCTAGTTGGCTTTAAATCTAGACACCCTCCCTTGTATTCCAGTAACTTGCTTACACGTACCCTCAGGTCTGAAGATCTCCTCATCATGAAAAACAAGTACATAATGATCTGTATTACTCAAATGCCTTTGTTACTTCAATAGGGTAAAAAAGTTCTACAGAATCACCTAAAAATAAACCAAGTTTTTTTTCATTTTAATCCCAGAAGCAATGACTGCTCAAATACCAGCTTTCCTTTAGTAGTCATAAATTGCCTACCTTCCTCAGACTGTTACCCACCACAACACAAATGGATCCTACTAAATACATGTTTCAAATCCATTTGGTTTACAAATGAAAGGACATACTTTCTTGTTTCCAGCAACCAGCTCACCAGCCCATGGGCTTGTAAGCAGCAGGCTAAGCTCTTTCATGCTCACCCTCTGTGCCTATATAGACAACAGACCTATCATGTTCCCATGGATATCCCTGCCAGTCATGTTAAGACTAGATAAGTGGCACTAAAAGCATCAACTGAGTGTGACTGGAGAATGACCTTTCCTTATTTTTGAGCACTCCCCTTGCCTGGCATACCTTTTTCTCTCTAACCACCCCCTTCTAGATCTTGAAGCAGTTTCCAGAACACACACACACACAAAGGTACTTTCTACAGGTGACAGGCGAAAATGTTGCAACTTCAAACAATACAAGGCCACATTTATCCAGGCCCTAAGCAGGTACAACTCTGCTGAGCGCTCTCACTTACTAGGTATTACTTACCTAGTCAGGTACAGTTCCCGAGTTCTGGGGGGTCCACATGAGCTCTGTGGTGGTGTCTGGAAACATAAAAAAACCTTCTCTAAAGTTTCCCTGTGTGTAACTTCTTGCCTGACAGTGCTACTTTCCCCTCAGTGAGCATAACTGGCGGCTCCTGGCAGTGCACAGGGGGCCTAACGGCAGTGAACTGTAAGGTGCAGGCTCAGAAATCACAGAAAATACTACAGAAATACTACAGAAGATTAAAGTCAAAATCTATTCCTCACATATGAGACACTGCAGTGCAATCAAGTCCTTTCTGAACTCTGTTTTAGAGGCTATAAATGTAGACCCATAGCTGAATTGTGTGTCCCAAATTTTTGCAAGCCGCCAAAGAAAACGTCAAGGGCTGGTTTATGCACGTTCTCACACATAAGAAGATTAAAACCAAGCCTAACTAGCTTTCAGAAAAAAAAAAAAAAAAAAGGCAGAAAATCCAGCATTAATCATCTACTGAGACCCAGTGTTCCAGTATTTCTCATTAACTCATATGCTTGTCTGCCCTCCTACTTACAAGCCAGGTCATTCAAAACTCTAAATATTTCAACACATAAAGAATTAATCATGAGAAAGGATGAAACACAGTGTGGAAGGAATGTAAAATCCAAATATGTGATCCGTTGGTTACTAGGTCCACCTTGGAGCTCGACCCGTTACTTCCAGACTGTTGCTGAAAGTCTTTTCTGTACTCTGAAAATATGCCGAATTACTCACACATGCCTTGTCTGACACTGATGCAGCTCACTCCTTCTCACTTTCAGTTCATCATCTTCATTCTGCCAGCCTTGCAGAAAATACAGTAACAGTTTTGCTTAAAATAGCCAAGAATTTATAAGAACTCTTACCCTCAGCAGTCAAACATTCAGAATAAAGACAACAGCACCTTCCCATTTTTTTTTTGCCTTTCTA
The DNA here is from genome assembly GCF_000691845.1 of Merops nubicus. Taxonomy (NCBI): domain Eukaryota; kingdom Metazoa; phylum Chordata; class Aves; order Coraciiformes; family Meropidae; genus Merops; species Merops nubicus. The sequence continues at coordinate 16,130 of NW_008580926.1, read as the reverse complement.
GAGAATTTGTGATGTGCTTGCATTTGCCCAGCTTTTCCCCCCTTGCCAGTTTCTCTGCTGCAGAATGCTGACTGCAGCCCAGCATCCACAGCCAGAGACAGGCCTGGACCAGGGAGCAGGAGCAAGGGAAGGGGGCAGCACAGTGAACAAGCTGTGCTGGCTTCACTCCACAGACACCAAGAGGAAGCCAAGGCCATCCCCTGTTAAGAGAGCTCTTTGCGCTATGTGTTCATGTGAACAAGAGACAACAGGGCAATGAAGGCCAAAAAGGCACGTCCAAATAATTTAAGGCAGAACAAACATTGTGAGGCTGTACAAGATGACAACATAAGATGACATCAGATTTAAAACAGACCACCAAAACCAGCTTCTCCAAACCAAAATTAGTATTAAAGTTACTTGCTAGACCATTAGAGCAAGTACCTTCAGATCAGACCTGGGGAGAAAGGACTTTGCTCTGAGAAGAAAGCAGCCTGTCCATTCTTCTCTTTTTACTGTCAGACTGTAAAAAGATTGACTACCCTTCCTTCACCAGACTAGCTTCAATAGCATAGTCATTCACTCCTCACCACACCCAGGTACCTTTTTTCTTCTCATATTCATGATCAAAAGCTGAAGTCATATAAAAACTCCCTCATGAATCCCTGGGGAAGGCGGTGCCGACTTTAGGGTATTAAAAGAGAAAATTAAAACTGATCATTTAGTTTAGTTCTACCAGTTTACATTTGGAAACCTGAAACAGTCACACCCATCTCCGAGGAACAATCTGGATCAGCACTGGTGGAAAGCAAGTGTTTGACCTCATGGATCCACTTGGATTGTACTACTCTGCCGAATAATAGCTAGCCCAGTCTGAAATCTTTGCCAAAAAAACCCAAAAGGTTAAGCTCTCTGAAGTTGCTGGTTTCTGTTTTTTGTTGTTTCCCCCCCCCCCCATCAACATGTGAACTTGAACATCTTGTTTTAAAAACTAGCAAAAAATTCAGTACCTAAAACTTGATTTATGAGTGTAAATGCCAACTCAAGAGTTAGCACATCCATTTTAAAGGTTATCTGTAAGAACAGAATGAATTCTGAATTTTTAAACTCTGCTTCAGAGGCAAAGCCCTGACAAAGTAACTTAGTGCCAGACACGACCCCACAGGCGTTTATACTGCAGGTTAAAATTTCCAAGGTAAAAAGGCTAACGTGATCTCCTGTTAGTGCACATTGTATGGATCTGTAAGCCAAATCTGTCAGAACACTTGAGTACAGGTGTAAGAGATACAAAACATTCACAGCTGAGGCCATATGAGACAACTTTATTTCCTGTAACAGTAAAAGAGTTCCCACCAAAGGATTCCCACAATGACATTTTTGAAGGATTCCTGTTTTGACATATTCCTACATACCTACAAGACAATCTCCTGAAGTCACAGATCTTCCCCTTCCACAGTACCACGTTTCAGTTTGATTTGACTTGACACAGGATCTAAACTGCACACACCTTCCCTGGCACTGCCAAGAGGCACCATTGTCAAGGCACTAGCTGGTCTTGAGGACACTGCGTAACAGGTTTGAAAAGAATATTTGAGCCAGCAAGAGTAAGCAATTAAACTTTTATTCATCATCTTTTACATATGACTAAAAGTGTTCACCACATAATGCAAACTTTCAGTTATCTTGTGTTTAGCACTGAAAATGGTCCTCTCCCCATAATACAGCACCAAGGAGCACGTCACAGGACAGTCAGAGACAGGTTCCATGTATGAGTTTTCCCCTCTCAATGTACATGACAACACTGAAGATTTTGTAGAAGTCTGTAAGTTCCAAAACAAGTTCTAGAGTCACCTGAGTGTTTGGCAGGAACAGTATTATTTAACAGCAGTTACTTGTGTCTGCCTTTTTTTTTTTATTTCAAAAAAGAGAAACTTTTCACAAAACTGACACAAATATAATCAGGCCAAACACTGAGTTTCATATTTCACCTGGATATTTCAATGGGAGGCAAACAGAACAGACTGATGTTAGGAATTTCTGCAACTGTAAGAGCAGATATCAAGAGGAATGGAAGAAATATCAGCTCATTATAGCCCAACTGGTAGGGCCCATGCACTTATAGGCACCTATACTCACTACTCCACTCAGCTTCTTCCATGACATTTAATTAGCATTTAATTCAAACATACTACATTTAAAAAGATGGTAAGATTTTAAGTGAAGTTGTGGACATGGACATAGTTTTGGTAGTCATTTAAAGCTGTAAAATTTATCTATAAATAGAGCCCTATGGACCCTATTACAGAGCAAAGAGAAATAACCAGAATCAGTGTTACACACAAGACAATATTCTAACACAGAAACCAATACAGTTATCAAATCATTAGAGAGTAAAATTGTTATACAAAAAGAGAAATGCTGCCTTTTTATCACTGCAGAACAGCCAAGAAGAAGGCAACATTAAGGAAAGTGCACAGCAGAAAAGAATTTTTCAGTTTTCTGAAAAAGTTGAATTTTTCTTCCAACACCAGGCTTTTGTCCAGAAACGTATTGGGTTAGGATTGTTTACATTCTCTCCCAGCTCAGTCTCTTCTTGCTCTAGCTCTGGGTAAGGCGCTTACTCTGACATGTAGGAACGATACATCAGGGCCACAATAATTGCTGCTATTGCTGGGATCACCCAGTTGGACCACGAACTAGAAGGAAGATTTTGAAACAGCAGTTTAGGAAGTGACAACCAGCAAGCTTAAAAACAAGAAAAGTCATTGCTTAAAGAAGTCCTTCCTCCCCACTCCAACAAATACTTCAAAGTCAGGGCAATGGAACACCCAGGCTTGCCTGTAATACTCCAGCCAAGTAAAAAAGGCTTCTCTTTTGTTAAGGCTTTGCACGAGTGCTTACAAGAAGCTTACTTACTAGAGAAGAGCAAGACTCTAGAAGTCATGACATGCTACCTAGAAAATCACTCATTCAAAAACCACTTAAGTAGCAGCATCACATTACACTTCCACTCCCTTGTGTGGGGAGCTTGGGTGCTTGAAACAGTTCTCCAAAGTTGCAGCAACAGGCAATTGTCAGCAAGCTTTAACTTTATAGTTTAACTCAGTGGTGTTCCAAAGTAGATTTTATCCCCTCCCACTGCAGACAGATTTTCCTTCCTATAGACAGAACCTTCTTCTTTTCCCTGGATGCAACACTTGTAGGAAGTTTTAAAAGTGAGACATCCATACAGTAGAAAAAAAAGTCAGCAATGGCACCAAGTGTCTTCTATTCACCAGACTGATAGCCTCCAGAAATGAAGCCTTGTGCAACATGAACCATTTGGTAGATACTGATACACATTAACATAGGAAATAACCCTAGTTAGTAAGCTAACATGCTTGTAAAATGGTACACAGATGCCATCCTGATTTCATATGCAATTAAAATTTACATGCACCATGCCCTGACATCTATAAGCTTTCATCAGAGAGAAGCTATTCCACTTTCTAAGCCCCACAAACACAAGCAGCTTTGTTTGACATCAGGTGTTATACTATACCTGGAATTAGACTGAGTAGTGGTTATAAGAGTTTCCTGGAAAGAGAAGCATAAAAAGATATTTACATCAGGCAGACACTCCTCTACATCTTTAGTCCCTCAATTTCTCAAAACTCATTAAGTGAGACTATTTAAAAACAACTCAGAGCTGTATTCAAAATTCCTGTAACAGACTTGTATTAGAAGCTAGCTAGCAGTAGATTCTGTAGTCAACATTGCATCAGACAATTAAAAACCAACTTGCTAGCCCAAAACATAATCAAGAAGACTGAATCAATATACAATTATTCTTTACACTGAACATACATGAAGAAAGCTACCAATTTACTTCCACAATGCTTACTAAACTATTTTTTTTAGTAAAGTGTTTCACATTGCATAAAAAAGTCAAATTATTATAGTTGTTTCTGGTACTGATTTGGGCTTCTCGTTCAGTTTCCATAGAAAAAGCATCACTACAAGATCAAATCCCACCTGGGGACACAGGCACAATTTATATGAAGACAATCTGAATTGCTAATTACACACTGTCTTAAGTGCACTTAAAAAGTACATTAAAACTATACTTAAACTTAGTGGTACAGGATCCATCACTGAAAAATCAATTGCTTCTGTATCAAAATCTGCAATTCATTTAAAGAGCAGAAGATGCCTAACATCCTCTCACAGGTTTGAATAAGCTAGTTTTGCAAGCACCCAAATCACCACAGGTTTACATGTGACAAATACCACACTTAAAAAGAGTAAGCCCCAGCAATTACACCTATACTGGTTTTGTGAACACCTCTAGGAAAAACTAATCCCAAAGCCACAGTGTGGAACAGCCTGTACCCACCCTATGAAGGGTAACATCTACAACAGACTAGCCACATACAGAGCCAGGAGATGGCTCCTCCCACAGCAAGACAGTAAGAAAAATACGGCCCAGCACATCAAAGTCAGTTTTTTTGACCTCTGTGACACTGGGCACTTACACTAAGAGAACTTTAAATACAGCACAAGGATGAGAAGGCCATTTGAAAGCACAAGGCCTTCTGACAGCTCCTAGAGAGCCAGGGGCAGGGCCTAGCCAGTCACAGTACCCACCCATGGAGCAGTGCAAAGTGAAAGGCTCTTATCAGCTACACCCACGCATCCTGCTGGAGGAAAGTCCTCCAGCTCCCCTCGGGAATGATGGAAAACACACACACAGTGTCAGTAACTACAACCGGCGCTAGAACAAGCGAACAGGAGCGTAGTAACGAGTCGTGTAGACCTGTCTTCACTCCAAACTGACTACACTTTGGCCTAACTAATATTCTAAGTATTTGAGTTTAGTAAATTCCTTAGGGCTTAATCAAGGGATTGTGTACTACAGCTTGCACTGAGCAGCCTGTTCCTCAGTTGCATTTATGGTCTCTGCTCTTACAGCTTAAGTGTAAACTGCCCTGAATCCAAAATAAACCTGACTAGCAGGTGTTACTCTTGGTGGGAAGAACTCTGAATTCCAGTCACCCCTCCCCTTCTTATTGGTACTCATATACTAGTTCCATTCCTTCATAACATTCATTATTGCTATAGTGAACATTGCAGTGCTTATATACACATTTATATTTTTTCTTTCCTTTTATGATCTCTTCCATTAACATGTATGAGTTAAAGGGATTATGCCTTAAAAGTGATCTCTCAAACAGCAAGAATAAGATCTTATTCCTACTACACTTCATTTAAAGATAACCTTCAACTACATGCTGAGCATGCTACTGTACTGTGAAGCCAGCCCTAAGCAAACATCCTCTATACTCACAGCAGCAGCAATCCTACAAATTAATCTCTGATGTACTTTGCTCCTTTAAGGGACATCTGAATTTTATATGTTTGATAGCTAAGCACCAACACAGCTTTTTTCTATTAAAGATAGAAAAAAAAGGAGAAAATAAATCCAATACAGCATTGACAGGACACACGACAAGATCTGCTGAGACACTCAGCAAGCAAAGAGTATTTTCACCTTGAAAAGGGCTCACAATAGCAAATTAACTGACCTACAGCCCAGCAAATAAATGTTTCTACATTTTCTGACTACTAATGTTACCAATGTATTGTTAAGCATCACCTTTTCCCCCACAAACACTAGTTTAACCCATTCTGTGTATAAACAGATTTGGTTTTCTTAAACTGAGTACTAGGAAACATCTGACTCATTCCAGACTCACCTTTCTGCCATAGTGTAATCTCACAACTAGTAACCTCTGCGTTCAAAACCACACAAATTAAAGAACAGGTAACAGGAAGAGCAATTTGAAGCCACATCAACAGGTTTAAGAGGCTTTTGACCTGAAACACTACACCTCAATCATGTGTGAACTATTTTCTCCTCCAGGGCTATACCAGTAACCGACAGACACTGTCCCTCATGCATAAAAGCAACGCCAGTTCAAGAAATGCACTTACTGTTGGTTTCTGAAGCTTCCCTCTATCATCCTGCAAGAAAACAAGCAAGAAACATTTAGAGAAAACCCCAAAGCATTAAGAGTATTATCACTAAATTCAGTTTGCAGTTTATTCAGTTAACATGTACCTATTTTCACCTAGGAAACAGACTCACAAAAGAGCACATGTCAGTGCATGACATTGAGCTACCATAAACAAGATCAGTTCCTTAAATAATACTTCCCAGTACACAATAGAGAAGTGAAACCCGAGTCTCCAACGTATTTATTTCTTGTGCCCACGTTTTTGCATTTTCTTTGCCTCTAAACAGTACACAACCTCAGCCTGCACACCAATTACAAAATATTAGTTTACTTCTACTTTGTCTACTCATTATCAGGCAAAGTCATCTAACTACATTTGACCCAAAGGTCCCAAATTCTATGGCTCTTTCATAAACTCATGTTTTACCTGAAATAGTCACATTCATTACAAAAAAAGCCCAGCCATATATAACCTTGATAGCTTAATGTTCAAACAGCTTGACAGTGTTGTGTTTCTTATCAAATGGAAACAGGCACTTGTCAAACAAGGAAGAACTTGACCAGGAGTCAGGTTAAAAAGAACTTTACTGGCATCACTTGCCATTTGAAGAAGTGCATCAGAGATAATTATTTCATATTAGGAGAAGTTACATTAATATTTATCAAGAGAGGATCGAGGACAGAGAGAAGATCAGGAACATTTATGTGAAAATACAAAACTCAAGACAGTGATACCTCCCCTGAAGGTAACACAAAACATACACAAAACAGGGAGAAAGAGGCAGGGATGGGCAGGCTAGCAGCCTCCATCTCCAGCAAGTGGTTTTCCACTATCAAGATGTGTGAGAGCTTAAATAAGGCCTATCTGAAGGAAGCCAAGACAGCAGCTCTTTAGCTAGAATAAAGCCCTCAAAGCTGGAGGCAGCAGAAAGGTGCTTGTTAAAAGTCCAGGAAATGGTAAGGACAGCATAGAAAAGATGAAGTAACATGATCCAGTGGGAACTGATCAAAAAATCACCTGCCAACTGCAAGTAGGGAACACTGACACAGGACAAAACCAGGGGAGCCCGAGAGGGGAAGACAGAGCATTGGACTAGAAGCAAGACGCTTACAGCGGCCATCTTCTACACAGACACGTGAAGAGCCCAGGCTGTAGCTCTATATCCAGATGGAAACCTGGGGGATGTGTGTGTGTATATGTGCGTTTACAGTGATGAAAGAATGAGAGTGCACGTTAGTGGTCACCCTGCACAGTGACATCAGAAAAGGTCTAGACATTCTGACCTAGCAGCCACCTGCAGGGGTTACGGTGCGTCGCTCTGTAGCTCACGGGGTGCACCACGATTGGCACGATTCTATATTCACTTTATTCAAGGACTAAGATGTTAAATATTTCAAAAGCAGTAAACTTTTAGACATGACCATCCTTATGCTATGCTAATCAAATCCCTTAACATTGGGGGAACCTATCTCCAGGCTAGGCCCATCCACAAACAGCTGCAGGGCTGCCATCCAGCCAAACTGGCAGCTCTCCTTTATTCTCGAGCAATAAGTAGACAAGGCCAGTGTAGTAAACAGCAAGTATTGGTACTCTCACACACTCACCGGATGAAGCTCCCCAACAATAAAGCTTTCTGACAGTGTTCTTGCATCTGTGGAATGGCCAACATCTTCAAAGTTCTCAGTAGCATCTCCTCCTGCTTGCTCCCTGAGGACCTCCTCACCACCCGGATGCTGCAATTTAACAAGTTTGGATTTTTACTGAGAAGTATTCCACATTCTACAAATACAAGTTCTTCATTTTTTTTTTTTATTTTTTTTTTTTTAAAATATAGAAAAGTCCTTGCAAAAAGAGTTGCTAGACTTAGAGCAAACAAGCTTCTCTGGATAACTAGAGTTTTGTATGTTCTCTGAAGCCAAAACCAAGGAAGCTCAGAATCTACTCCAGCACTGGAGCAGTGAGAGACATTACCCCTGGCAACTAAAGCATTTAGAACATTATGGGAACCAGTCAGCCTTTTAATAGTACAACTATTAGCTGGTTACATTCCACGTTCTCATTTCTGCAGGCAATGTAGGTTTTTTTTTATCCAAGCAACATTTTATACAGCGGGAGTATAAAAGCCAAAAGGTGAAAGTTGTAAAAAGAAAGCTCCAGGTAGACATAATAAAAAAAAAAAGCTTTTCACAAGAAGAGCAGTCAAGCACTGAGACAAGTTGGCAAGGGAACATGTACAGTCTCCACCCTTTGAAGTTGCCTAGACAAGGCACTGAAGAACCTGACCTTTTGAGCTGGGGGTCGGACCTTTGAGGGCCCTTCCCAGAAGAAGTTACTGTGTGATTAACTCGTAAACCAACCATCACCATTCCCTCAAACAAAATCCCTGCTCTTCACCGACTTCTGTCCTTCCTCAGGATGCATTTTTGGGATTGCATGCAGTTCCACATTTCCATCCATCAAAAGCCTTTGTCTGTACATAATGAAAGATATATCACACCTTCGGTGGTTTTTCAGCTCAGTGAATTTTCTCAGCTTCAAGTTACTAATTTACATGATAAGTAAGATGCCATAAAAATTAATCACTCAACTTTTAAGTAGGAAACTACTGTATCAACACCAGGGATGATTAGGTAAGCAGGTCGAAAACACATTAGTACTATTGCCTTGGATTAAGGCAGTCACAAAATCAATTCTAACACTTAACCAGTGACAGAGGAAATAAGTATTTGGAACCTCAATTTCACTTTTCATGCTTCCAACTACAGGATCTAAAATTATGAAAGTAGGCTGATTTTCTGCTAGTTATGGTCATCCTGCCTGGAGTATAGGTGAACAGATAGGCTATGCTTAACACAACAGACCAGAGCAATGGCACAAGTATTTCTGCTAGTCTAGGCAATTCAAGTTAGCATTCACTTCAAATCTACCATATTAAGCTCCTACAATCATTCTCTTCCAACAAAAATAAAGCTTTTTCATACAGACCAGGAAGACACTCTTACTACCAGCTTCCAGGAGTACCAGGACCCCAAAACTTGAATCTTTGCATTAAAAACAGACACCTCTTCTAATAGATTAAGAAGGTTGCTTTGTTTAGGGAAAAAAAAAAAACAAACCAAACTCAAACCTCAACGCAATCCTTGTTTTAAAGAGCCAAGATACCCCAGCTAGCAGGGTGAGGGATCCCCACCGTGACTAAGCAAAAGCAAGATGAAGCAAGTGATAGAGATTAGGCACAGGAACTGAGCCAGAGAGGTCGAGAGAGTGCATGCAGAGTGAAGATTACGCAAGCAGACGTGCAAATATGGCATGCCCACCAAAATCCAGCCCTTGAGCTCGTTCTGATAAGTATTCAGGGAAAGGGCTGGACAGAAGTTGAGGGTTCACTCAAGTTCAGTGCCTTGAAACATACAGTACATTTAAGAAGCTGAACTTCAGTCTAACAGGCTCTCCCAAATATTGCTACAATGGCTTCAAAGAATGCCTTCAGCAACATAGGGCTTGGGAGGTTTGGCTTTTAACACCATGCTAAGGAATTCTGCTCCCCAAAACAGAAAAATACATGTGGCATCTTCAGCAGACACCAAAACTCTCTGGAAAACACACTTCAGTTAGACTTCGAGTAGCAAAAGACAAAGTCAAACTAAAGTTGTCAGTGACTTGGACAGTGGGATGGAGTGCACCCTCAGCAAGTTTGTGGACAACACCAAGCTGTGTGCTGCAGTCAACACGCTGGAGGAGCAGACACCATCCAGAGGGACCTTGACAGACTTGAGAGGTGGGCTCATGCCAACCTCATGAAGTTCAACAAGGCCACGTGCAAGGTCCTGCACCTGGGTCGGGGCTATCTCAAGCACAAATGCAGGCTGGACAGAGCATGGATTGAGAGTCCTGAGGAGGAAGACTTGCGGGTGCAGTTTGATGAAAAGCTCACGAGCCAATGAGTGAGTGCAGCCCAGAAAGCCTCAACTGCATCCTGGCCTGTACGAAAAGAAGCGTGCTCAGCAAGCCAAGGGAGGTGGTTCTGCCCCTCTACTCTTGTGAGACCCCACCTGGAGTACTGTGTCCAGCTCTGGAGCCTCCAGACCAAGGATATGGACCTGTTGCAGTAGGTCCAGAAGATGGAGGGTCATGAACATGATCAGAGGACTGGAACACCTCTCCTATGACAAGCTGAGAGAGTTAGGAGTTCAGCCTGAAGAAGAGAGAGCTCCAGGGAGACCTTATTGCAGCCTTCCAGTAGTATCTGAAGGGAGCCTACAAGAAAGCTGGGAAGGGGCGTTTTACAAGGGCTTGTAGCAATAGCACAAGGGGCAATGGCTTCACACTGTAACAGTAGATTTAGGTTAGATGCAAGGAAGGAGTTCTTTACTATAAGGGTGGCAAGACACTGGAACAGGTTGCCCAGGGAGGTTGTGGATGCTCCATCACTAGAGGTGTTCAAGACCAGGCTAGAGGGGGCCTTGAGAAACCTGGTGTAGTGGGAGGTGTCCTTGCCCATGGCAACAGGGTTACAGCTAGGTGATATTTAAGGTTCCTTCCAGTCCAAGCCATTCTACGATTCATAATAGCCTAGTAGCATGTACACTCATGCATTGCACTGAACCCAAACCCTACTCACACAAGCAGATAAAACACTAGTTACTCCAGCAAGTTGTCAAGATGACATGGCTTACACTAGTTCCCCTCAAAAATTCACCAACCAGCCAAACAAGTGGATACCTAGTAGTATAACTGCATATACATTAAAACTATTTCAGAGTACTTTACCTGCAGGATGCTCAGATACTTATTTGTTGCCACACCACTCCCTTGTATCACTCTGAAGCCCTCACATACCTGTATGGGCAGCTCCAGCTTTTCTCTGTAGGATTAGCTTTTGATCTAATTAGTAACTGATCCCTCTGTCTACAAACCCACAATACTAGCGTCACCAGAGTGACCACGACCAACCCGCTCAGTGGCTATCACACATTAGCTGAAGGGGACACTCTCACCCTGACCTCTGCTAACACAGCTGGACAACCAATAGCATTTTTCCCTCACAACAGCAAGACTGAAGGTAGAGAGTACCACATGCAGAGTTCCTAACTCAAGCCATCTAGCAGAAGTTACCAGTAACCTACTATACATACACAGAAGAACTCCAAAGCGACACCTTTTCTTTTGGATGGCACCTCTGCCTTAAGGGAAGGGTTTGCAGATCCCCTACAACCAACTAGCACACAATGCAAGCACCTGACAAAAACACTTCACCTCCCCTAATGAAAGGGAGCAGCTGTCACGTCCCACACGGGCAGAAGTGACCTTTCTATCAAAAGCTGAGCATTTTCACTGGTTCTCAATGTTTGTTTATACAGAGCCTTTGTTCACACTTCTGCATGGCAAACAAAACTTGCCATCACAATTTCTACTTTAAGGAAGAGTCCCCAGACAGAACTGAACTGGAAGCCCCCAAGATTATACAGATAATGACTCCTAATCTGCAACTGTGCTGATACAAATAACTAAAGTAGTTTTGGAGGCAAAACTGTGGTTTGAGAAACATGAAAAAGCTTCTGTTGGTTACGTTAAGCTAGCCTACCTCATTCCTAGGACATTGCCAATACAATAACACAGTTAGCTACATGTGTAACAGAGCTCTACACAAAGCCAACTCTAGTGCATAGTACAGACAGCACATCTGAAGTTTTAGATAAAGCAAACAAGCAGTTAAATTTGCTGCTCTCATCTGGGCCAGAGGTCTGTGATTACTCTATGCTGAACACCTCTACACTACTTCTCCCCCCCACTACAGTCATGCAACTTTTTGTGCCATAGTTCAACACTATTAAAGTATAACTTTCATTTCACAGTTCCAGATGCCTCCTCCCTCTTCCCTCACTGGAGGAATCAAACCCAGGCTTCAATTAACTTTTGGGGACATCAGCAAGAGTCTCCACCAACAGGAGTCTTAAAAACTGAAGTTTTGCTTTCTGCACTACAGGGAACAAGAAGCTTACAGGGGCAGTGACAAAGCCAGAAAGACCTGGAGAACCTCAGCTTCATTGTGTGAGACAGACAGATTAACACTTACATGTTTTAAGGGCACTTTAAAGTAGTCTGAAGAATCCTCCAAATTACTTCATCACCTGCTTAACATACAGGACAGAAATTCTGTAGTCATGTAAAATTTTAGGGGCCTAGGAGCACAGAACTCTTTATGAGAGCATGTTTTTGAAAACCATCACTAGGGTATCAGATGAACTGCAAAAGAAACACCCAGTAGTAGCTGGGTGTCCGTTTCCCCACTTAAACAATTACAGCTTGCAATGTCTTGCATAAAAGAGTGCTAAGCAGCGTTAACTCTTCAGAGCATTTCCAAATCCTCTTGGAAGCTTCATCCAGAGCTTAAGGAAGCAATAACACTGGTTTTAATCTTCAGACTGTAAGATTCTGCAATAAAAATCCACATGGTACATTGGGAGACTTTAAAATCTAATGCTGGCCCCTCCTGAGGTAAACTATTCATTACCTTAAACACAGAAGCTCTTATGCTACTCCTCCATAATATCATCACACCGGATGAATATAATTCATCATCACATCGTGGAGAGAACATTTTTCATTCTGACAGAGTAAAATAATATTTGGGTTTCTACACTTTATCTGATCAGCATTCCAAGCCACCTTTTGTAGGAACTGTCCATTGTTTTTAGAAAGTACAAGTCCACACCCCATAAAAAAAAACATTTTCATTTGCCATTGCTACTCTCAATAAATTTCTGCACTTCATCTGATCAGCATTCCAAGCCACATTTTGTAGGAACTGTCCATTGTTTTTAGAAGCAGTGCTATGAAAGTACAAGTCCACACCCCGTAAAAAAACCATTTTCATTTGCCATTGCTACTCAATAAATTTTAGACTACTAACAATTGCAGTAACCTAAACAAAATCTATGACAGACAATTATTAAATATGTACCACAGCTAGTCTCCAGAACAAGGAATTTCTCTCAAGTAGAGATGTTCCTATTCTTGTTAGGTTCTCTGCCTAGCTTAAGGAAACCAACCCCAAAACCCACAGGGAGAGCTCTCCTCACAATGGGAAGCAGATCCAGACATTGATCATTTTGTTCTTATTTTTACAGGCCCAGATACTTTTCTTTAGTTCATTAGATGGACATCAAAGCCCAACTAGTGCAATTGCTCCACTGAACTATGGACAAATACTATAAAGAGTTACCAACAAACTTTGTATTATTTACATATGCAATTATCTGGAATAAGGATGGAGCCATAAGGTCCTGCTGTAGCTACTTTCCCTTCAGTGATGCAAGACTGAAACTACAGAAGTGTTTCTCAAATTTTTTATAATACAGATGCAACAGCCTTCAAATCAGAGGGGTGACATACAAGTTTCTGGTGTCGAGAATAGTCTTTCAGACCAAATGCTTTCAGCTGAGGTCTCTGGATTTCCTCTCCTAGAGGACATACTTTCACACAAAGAAAATTCAGAAATATATATTCAAGTTACGAAGTCTACCTGTGATATGACAGTTAAATATAAATAAAAAAGCAGTGGCTGGAATTGTCATCTTCAGTAGCCCCTAGGACAAGGTGTGAAAGTGTACAATCCTTTTCTCCTCCAGAAATTCATCTCTATTTCAAATTATCTTTTTTAAGCCTTGCCCTTAGGAAACCAAGCTCAAGTGGCCACAGTATGTGATTGCCTCCACTCCTTTTCATCCTCACCACTCCCACCACATACACATCACCATTCTCCAGACTGTGCACTACCTAACTTGAAGTATTCACAGATGCTGATGTTTCCTAAACAACAAACAGGTTCCACTAAACACCTACAAGCTTTATGAAGATACAACTGCTGGGCAGAGGAAATACATCCTTTCAGTATCATCATGGATTGGAAGGCAGCAGCAAACTTTCATCTACCAGGCATGAGAGCATCCAGGGTGTCTTTAGCACTGACACGCCTCAAAATCTATAAGAACACATCTCCATTAGTTAATGAACTGGCTGGAAAGGTGGGTTGTCAAATTAAGAAACAAGATTGGCCAAGTCAGCTTCCATTCACAATATCACTTTACTAGGGAGTGAAGAACTTTTATTTACTACTCAGGAAAAGCAGGAATAGGATGATGCTTTAGCCCTGCATTTAGTACTACTGCACTCATTTTAGTAGCCTAGGTTTAACTCTTAAAATATTTTAGGCTCTTCTACTCCTCAAGTAACTGCAAGAAGTAAAAAAAAAAAAAAAAAAAAACACCTGAGTTTGACCAGTAACACTATGGAAATAGCTAATGTAGTCCCCATTTCACTGAGAAGCTTTCACCATACTCCAGAATGCACCCGCAAGAGGCTAGCTCTAATTCCTCCTTATCTGTCACGTGGAAATGCCTCAGGGTGTCTGACAGTATTGAAAGAATTGGTACATTACTTGATAAATTATCCTCAAAAGCATCAAAAAAAAGTGTTAAGTTAAAATATTTCATAGGATACTTTAAGTACTCTATCCCCCAAATCAGCAACACAACGAACATGACCATAGTAAAGCGCTTTCTGTCGAGTGCAGCTTCATTTAGATACTTTGTTGAAAACAGTTATCTGATCTCATTCATTCATTCGGACAGGATACAACCCAGAAATTTCAGCTCCACAACCAGCCACTCTCCTGAAAACTCTTCAGCATGAGATTAAAGTTTGACATGTACCAAAGTGCATCAGACATTCCACAGCTGTCCAAAAACCGACTATTTAACTGTCTACAGATAAACTGAATTGTTTTTATATACTGCTGAGTTATAAATACTGCTGAGTATTGAGTTACTGCAATACTGTGTGAAGGCTGAAACAAAGGCTTCCACCTGGAGAAAACCGCAGGAGGTTTACCAGCTTTATCCCTGTGCTGAAGGAAGAGACTGTCAGCTTGTCTGTGCAACCCAAATCCAAAGCGCATTAGGTCCCGATTTTTTTTTGCCAATTTTTTTGTCTTTTCTTGGGGTGTGGGGGGTTTGGTTTGTTATTTTGTTCTGCTGGGGGTCTCCCTCCCAATCTCAAAGGCCTTACACATTACATATCAGCCAAAACTGATCAAGTTTCCAAGAACAGCTACTTCAATTGCTCAGGCTGCATGAAAAACTGCATTCTCCTTCAGGGATGTTATAATTCAATTTGCCTTGCCTGCATAACCAAACATTTCCATAACAGAAGGATTGACCAGAGCAAGGACAGAGTTAGATAAAAAAAATAATCAACCGAGAGTCAGTAGAACAGTTTCACAATCCACCTTGCATAAAAAAAAAACAATCTGTGCCAGCACACAGCCAAGAGCTAAATACTACCTGTGTCAACAATGTCTTTGAAAAATTGCCTGTCAACCTCTAATATGCAAAATGCTCAATTAATACTCTGAATTTCAACTGTTTATAACCACAAAAAAAAAAAAAATCGCACAGGGCCACATAAATACTGGAGCTTTAACTCCATCACACCTCCACCAATCTGAACTGTATTCTTAGCAAGCATTATGGCAGACTTACATTGAACTCTGTAATTGGATGATAGATCACTGCAGATTGGGAATAATAGGAGTGAGGGAGAAAACTCAGTGTATTACTAATAAATGCTAGTTACATGTAATACAGAAAAAAAATTTCTCTTTAGTTCCATTTCTGCAACTCCACAGAAAAATACTTTAGTTCATTAACTAAATTGTTTCTTTATTACCCACGACTATCAATTATTACATCAATTGTTCAAGGAATCATAGAATGGCTTGGGCTGGACGGGACCTTTAAAGGTCAGCTAGCCCAACCCCCTGCAGTGAGCAGGGACATCTTTACCTGGATCGGGTTATTCAAAGGTCCAACCTGACCTGATAGTCATCAAGTGATCGAAACCATCAATCCTTAACTCGGGAGGGGGGGAAATCCTCAAACACCCCAAGACATTCAAGCTGCCCGCTGCGCCCCCCAGTATACAGAGCTGGAACTGCAGGCTCAGGCCGGGGGCGCCGGGGCAGCAGCAAGAGCACAGAGTCCCCGTGAGCAGAAGGCTTCAGGGCAGACAAAAGGATCGCTCGGCACGCTCGGGATCTTCCCGACTGCCCCCGCCCGGCCCCGTGGCTGCAGGCCGAGCGCGGCACCCGGCCC